>NC_133375.1:11316613-11616613 GCF_049309525.1 Garra rufa
ATCATATTACAATGGAGGTATTGACTCATCTCATGTGACTTACCCCCATTCATTCTCAATTACACCCCACCGAAACTCACTGCATGCTTTAGGAGTTCTGTCAAAACTCAGTGGGCTCAATAGGCTTAAAGGTTGTATCAGCGATTTCTAGCCTAAAACATAAAGTGTCAATTTCAGCTGACCTTTCATCACGATCCGCTCGCTGCTTGACCCATAAATTGTCTGTGAAAAAACCGCGTCTCTCTGGTCAGCCTAGGGTCCGAGATATGCCAAAAAAACAATCGGCACTACCAACCTTTCCACAGATAAACAAACAGTGTTCCAACCAATCAGCGTCAGGGGTTTGGTGTTGTGGACTTCCTACTGGTGCAGGGATGTGAGGGAGGCGGAGCGAAAGTCCACAACACCAAACCCCTGACACTGATTGGTTGGAACACTGTTTGTTTATCTGTGGAAAGGTTGGTAGTGCCGATTGTTTTTATGGCATATCTCGGACCCTAGGCTGACCAGAGAGACGCGGTTTTTTTCACAGACAATTTATGGGGCAGGCAGCGAGTGGATCGTGATGAAAGGTCAGCTGAATTTGACACTTTATGTTTCAGGCTAGAAATCGCTGATACAACCTTTAATGTTATATTTTGTAATATTGACAATGTTTTATTTTTGTACTACAAATTCATTTCTCATCCAATATTTAAGGAGGCACTGCCTCCCTTGCCTCCTCGGAGAAAATGGAGCTGATATGCATATAAGATCATACATATAAAAATTGCTTTTATTAACCATTCATCATTTTGTCAGATGCTTATGAATGCGAATGCATAATCATTTACAAAACTTATGATTTTTAAAGTGCTCTGTGCACATACAATTTGAATTCCAAACAACAAGTTTAGAGATCTTGCAAAGTTTTATGCATGAGGCCTCAGGACTCCTGCAAAAGGGACTAACCTTGTCCTTGTCCATCCAATGGATGACAAAGACCTTATTGTTACAGCTTTTCTCGAATAATTGAATTTTTAAATGCCATGCAACTGCATAAAATATCATTTTATCAAAAAAGCTAATTTGCCTTTTAAGGTCAGCACAAAGTACAAGGTGGCACAATAAGACGTGATGTACTGCTGTAACTCAGTACTTCACTAGGCAAACAGATCCATCATAGCTCGATAAAATGCACTCCATTAAAGGTCTGAGTAAAGCTGCTTTTTATCCAGATGTCACCGCTGAAGCCGTGACGGCTGAAAGAAAGACAAGTGGCATAATTTACAGGCCATTTATGTTTGACATTGCTGTAATTCTTACAGATCACTGAAAGATTTTGTTCATGACATGGGAAGTGTCATATCCATGTCTTTAGAAAACTCCTGAGGAAACACATAATGGAAATTAAATTAAGATGTTAAAGTCAAAGAGTGTTCATTTACCAGCTTTCAAACAAATGAAGTCTTGGCCTTGACATGTTCTTTTTTAACGAGCTGATTTCAGTTTCAACATGTCACAATGGTGACACACAACAGGCACAATGCAGGGTGTAATTATTGCAATGTGACATAACACAAAGGTATTAGTTCATTTTGAGTTTTAAAGTGATTTAGCTGTAGGGGTGACAATGGTCCCAATGAAGCTTTGTACATAATAGAGACGTTTGTAATGCATATGAGCTGTGCATAATCCTAAAAGACTTCATTGGTATTGTACCTGTTTATCAGATACTTGAGATTTGTTAATGTAATGGTATCAGTCGATATTTTAAATAAGTTTGCATTAATTATGCATGCTCGTTTTTGTATTTAGATTACATTTGCTGTCAGATATTGTAAAAATGATCTTTTGAAATACTATTTCAACCTCAAAATTTTTTATATATTTAAATATATGAAATTTGTTCCTATAGCATTTTTGCCTTTTTTAAATTTAATATTTAAAAACACAAATAGGTCAGTAATTTAATAAAACCGTTAAATCTAGATCTTTAGCAGATCTTAAATTACCCATTCCATTTTATCTGAGGAATCATTTGTAAAAATCCAATTTTCATATTTTCTAATGCCGTCATTTTTCTAAAATTATTAAAACCAACTATTTTTGTTGTTGTTTTCAGCATTATATTTTACATTTATTAAACCAAAAATTGTGCATTGGTGCATCCCTACTTCATATAATCTCTATTTCTTTAGGCTTATTTCAATTGTAAAGTACACCTTTAAAAACTCATTCATCACTCATTATTTTCACTTCAGCAACAGAGTATGTTCCAGAATGCTCATACATCTCTCCAGCCTAATAATGAAACTATCCACTTCTTTTTCTCACAGTTTAAAATGCTGTGAGTAATGTGTGGGCCTGCTGAACATCAAGCTCAAAGACCTGAATAATTCCAAGGTCATTTCAGCACTAACTACTACATGTTCTCACACAAGACTAGACCACTGAGGTACAGAGGGAGGAGGAGGAGAAGGCCAAAGACAGAAAGACAACAAAACAGAGCAAGAAAGGAGACTGAAAGAAGAAAACAGACATAAAATAATGGCCTTGTTCATTTAAAGGTTCGTATTATTATTATGTCCATTTAATATGAGAACCAAATGCTCCCTAGCTTAGTCTGAGTGCTTTAGATTTAATGATAAGAGGCAATTTGCCATGTTTGTCCCCACACCTGATCAAGCCCTGCATGGACTTCTTTCATAATGCACACATTTCAGCTGCGTTTTCAACTGACAAACCAAGGTAAATTCAGGTAAATCAAACACCATTCTTTTTAAATGTCAAAAGAGCCTTGATTTACCTGACTTCACCCTGTGTAGTGAACCATTAAACATCCAGACAGAAAGCTGTGCATGTTAGGACTTCCACCTCTCTATGAGGTAAACAACAGAGACATACAAACAGAAAAAGTTAATGTGCTTTCTACAATTATGAAATGAAACAATGAAAAATTAGAACTACAAAAAACATCATAAATAGTATGCATAGTCTTTCTTTTAGTTAAGTAGAGCATTTCTCACAATGAGTTCAAATTCTGCAAAACATAGACATGCTTGTTTGACCATCTGAATGAAATGCTTCAAACTATGAGTGAATGAAAACGTACCAGTGCAGAACCAGTGTATGAGTGTGTGTATGTGTGTGTAAAAGAGAGAGGGAGAGAGAGAGAGATGGGAAAAGACTGAGATTTTGGGCATTCAAACTCCAGCATATAGCCTAATAAAGGCCTATTTTCCACAAATTGGTTCTTTTAAACAATTTGTTTCAAAACGATTCAGTTTTTTTATTTTTTTTATTTTTTTTTTTACAGAATTATAGTCAAACCAAAAAATATTTGGACACCAGATATAATGTATGATATGTTTTTACTAGCTGGTGCAGGAGTTAATTTATGTAAATGAGGATATCAAAATAAAGTAAACTGTGACATACTATACCCAAATATTCTTCCTACAGTGGACTATCAGTATGATTTGGTCACTTTGTCCTGACTATGTTTTGCTTAAGTGTTTTTCTTCTGTAATTGCTAGTGCGACCTTTTTACACCACAGACTAAACTAAATTAAGCATTGCTTAGTAATTGGTCAACAAAGTATTGATAGTTGTGTAAATATTGTCAAACTAACAGTTGTCTGAATAATTTTTGGTTGATTGTAATCCAATAACTAACTTTCTATCATAGTTAGGCTATCTGACATTATCAAGACTAATTTACTGTGACAAAGTTTAACTCTTGAATTCCTGTCATATTTTATTGCCATATTCTAAACTGTGTAGATAATGTAAGAAATGTTGAAGGTGTCTGAATAAATTGTGGTTTGACTGCCCTGCTGAAGAAAACTGCTAAAACCAGCCTAGGCTGGTTGGCTGGTCTTAGCTGGTTTAAGCTGGAAGTAGCTGGTTTAAGATGGTTTCCCAGCCTGACCAGCCTGGCCAGGCTGGGAAAGTGGCCAAAACCCCTCTGAAACCAGCCTACTGACCAGCTATGACCAGATGAAACCAGCCAACTAGCCTAGGCTGGTTTTAGCTGTTTTTTTTTTCAGCAGGGTGTATGTCCGCACGTTGTAATAAATCCATATAGCCTACAACAAAATTCCATTCAAAACTACAAGACATGTCAAACCAAACAATTATGAAAATGTGTATTTACGCAAGGAATAAGTTTAAATTCCTATTATAACCTCAAAATTTGTGTTTAAAGTTTACTTTAAAGTTTAAAGTTTTCAAAATGATCCACCAAAATGTGCCGCTACTAAATAACTCCCCAGATGAAAACATAATGTAAGCAACACTTCCCAGTCCAGTGAGGTTCACAACTTCCTACATTACTAGTATAAAAAGAAAACTTTTACGTTATAATTAAAATTATATCGGTTTCGTGGCTGTGTTTAAGCAAAGTGTGTTCAAAAAGGTCAATCCTTATCTGTTTTTGCACCGTCTATTTTAGGCTTTATGATCTGGAAATGATTACGCTTTTAGAAAAAGATTCTCAGTGCAATGAGTTAATTTCAGGTTGTTGATTCAGTCCGGTTTAATGAACGAATTCCATAGTGATTCATTAAAAAGATTCGACTCGAGAACAACTCGTTCTTGAATCGGACATCGCTAATCCCCAGCTGCAGCACAAAATGTGTCAGTCAATGGCCGCGATGTCGCGCTCCTTGTGGTGAGGATCCTGTTCGTGTCGCACGTTCACAATAGCTTACCACACACTGACAGATAAGGTTCAGGCAGGATCCGGAATTAACAGCTATTAGATTTAAATTATTAATTTCTCTTAGAGGAGTTAGACAGGGAAATCTCATACTGCAAGTGTCACATTAATATAAGGTTCACATGAAAAAAAAAACGCTAGAATTCATCTCTTTAACTTACCTCTGAGCAGCATTACAATGAAATGCAGAGTATGGAGACGCAACATGTTTGTTCTCGCCTTGTGAGAAACTTCCATCTTCTTGGATGGCACGGAAGGGCAGTGAAAGTGAAAAGGGATCCCTTTGCGCGCCGAGAGATGATCACAAAATTGCGCGATTAAGTTCCAGCATCGCTCTCGGAGGATATCCAGAAGCATTCATCATAATGTTCTTCACTTCACACCGGGATCGGTTTACTTTACTTCAGGTCAAAAAGACTTAAGAGTCCGAGCATCCCGTAACGCATTAGATAGGATTTATAGGCTCTGTCAGGATCCCGAAGGATGCCACTGTGTCTCCTCGTTACGCGACAGATCCTTCACAAATATTGTGCTTTTCTCACATCCGAAGTATGTTCCCATGCGTCGCTGTATCCTGCTGCTCAGTCTGTGGTATTTTGGTTTTAGGTAGCAGCGAGTGAATTTAATTTCCCTTCCTTTGCTACTTTTGTCTTTCTAGTAAAGTCTGGCGGGTTGGGTGGCGAAGCTGTGGGATTTTTCCCCCTGATGCGTGATGCGTGATGCGCAAGGCAGGATCTGTGTTTCCTCCGCATCCACTCTCACATCCTCTAATGCAGAATTATCCTGCACATCCTAAAAGTTGCTCAAGCGCACGATTGCACCATTTGCGCTTTCCATATCCTCGGTGTCGCTCATAATAACCCGCAGAGATGAAGAATAACACTTCCTCAGGAAAAATAAAGACGACAAGCTTCTTCTGATGTTCACGAACACATAAAAGAAAACAAATACCGTCAGCGAATGTGCGCTTAAAAATAAGTGCATGTGGGTTTGAAGGGGTTTTTCTGCGCCAACCTCTCCTCTCCACTCCAGCGCAGACACTGGCAAGTCCAAACTGAGGTGCAGGGTTAAAGCATCACCTGAGGCGCCAACATTCACATCAAGGGCTCCCTGCAGACCTCTGTGCAAATAACTTTACCTGAACATCACAGTAGCTATCAGAACACATTTCAGATTCTTAATCGACTGCAAAACGTTTGCGTTTACTAAAGCGGTGGACAAAATTTGCCCTTAGAAATAAAAAGTTCAAGACACGAATGAAAAAAAAAGTTCTTGGTAGTTTACAACCGTCTTTTTTTCCCAAATATGTAAGTAAGGAACATTAATGTGCCATGGCAGAAGTTAATGTGCACGGTTTTGATGATAATTACAAGTGGTAATAAATATGGTCATTTTTAATCTAATTTCAATCACTGCAAAGCAACAGCGACCCCTTGTGTGCACAATGTGCATATGCTTATGTGGGTGAGGTTTTACTTCTATTTAGGAGAGCGTTTGTCCAATGAAAAATAGTCAAATCCGAAATGACCTGAATGTGGAGACCAGCCAACAGCCTGTGAGGAAAATGGCTTAATAAACCTAATAGATGTCTTAATGAATACCTAAAGGTGGGTATCAATGCAAAGGTTAGATTCGGAAATTACAGAGGCTAAACTATCATTCATTCCGTATAAAAACAATGGAAGTCGATTGGAAAGTCCACACCATTGTGGAAAAACAAAAGTGTGTGTGTGTGTGTGTGTGTGTGTGTGTGTGTGTGTGTGTGTGTGTGTGTGTGTGTGTGTGTGTGTGTGTGTGTGTGTGTGTGTGTGTGTGTGAAACTGGTCAAATGAAAAGGCAGACAAAGTTGTAAATAAGTACTAGTTTTAAAAACTCTTGATTCAATGTATTGCTTGTTTTATGTTATTAGTTTTAACATTTTAAAACTAATTTTTAGTTGTTGTTTTTTCAGTGTACAGAAGGAGACAGACAAAATTGTGACAGATGATCTAAACAGATGTCTAATTCTGAAAGTAATTTTGCATTTTGGAAGTCATTGCGTTGTGTGCTTCTGTCATGCCAACTAAAATTTACAAGGATTGATCAGTTCATATGCAATGCATATGCGGCTTAGGCTTGGTAGGCCGTTGCAGAATGCTTTTGTACTTAGTTTGCATTTCACGACAGGTTTTATCAGATTCATTGGGTTTGTTATAAAAAGCATCCATCAGGGCTGTCAGATAAAACTGTCGAATACTGAGTTAATGTTCACGCATCAATCAATCAACTCCTCCGCACTGCAGCTTCAGTACAATGCGGTTAACAAAATTATAGGACATTACACCAAATCCCTCTTTTTCCACATCTTTAAATCATATAGTATCTAGTAAATAGATGCTTCCGCAATAACACGTGTAACTGTTCGGTTTCCAGACACTGATCACAAGAGGCAATACTACACATCAGAAATAGGCATACTTAAAGAGATGATTGCCTCTGAAAGGAAGAGAAAAAGAAACAATTGCATCTTCAACAAGCTACTCAACAGATTCTTGTATCTGACACTCCTTTAGCTGCCACTTCGCCATTTGTCATAAACCTTCTTGCAGCACAGAAAAAAAAACAGACCTGACAAGATACCCCACTTTCCTGCCATCATAGCATCATCACGTCCTTTGAGAACCCTTGAACGCTAGCTAAACGTGGGCTCACACACATTGAGATCAGAATGCATCTATATGCATGTCTATCTTATGCTTAATTAAGTTAGCGAGCATCGCGCTTGAATCCTAATGAGGACGCTCTCTCACATTACCGAATGATAGAAAAGAAAGCTGGCAGTCGGCCCGATTAGAAAAGAGAGAGGAGGGGGAAAAAATGATTGAATACAAAATGCAATTATAATCAGCTGCTTCATCTACAATCAGCCTTTCATGTAAGTCTTTTGCGCCTCCATTTGTTGATGAGGGCCTTTGATGTCTCGCGACTCGCAAAACAGATGAGAGGCGGGAAAAGGGGATTGAGGATCAACAGGTTGGGTTAAATGAACAGCGGTGTTATTTACTAAATAGCGTGCTGCAGGATCCCCGGAACAGAAACGTTTTATGTTAAAGTTGCCTTGACTTCATTACAGCTGAAATGAACAGACTTCTGAACGGTGACGGCACTGAAAGCTGTTTTAAGCTGGTCTTGGCTGGTTCATGCTACTCTACCAGTCTGGCCAAGATGGTTTTATCTGGGTTAAGCCTGGGGTAAAGCCTGTCTAGCCTCACCAGATCTGAACTATTGGTAATGACAGAACTTGCTACCATAGTTGTTTTTGGGAAATGCACCACAGGCTGGGACACCAGTTAAGACCATCAAGCAAGCTTTTGTCACTATACTGTAAAGTTGTTTTGTGGGGCTTTTGGTATTGGTACATAAAACTTTTTCCAATTAAAGAAATAAAATGCAGAAAATGTAACTTTTACTGCAAGTGTCAATATATGAAGACAATTCCATTTGCTAACAGCCCTGTTGAAAAAACAACATATGCTGATTAGGTAGGTTTTGATGCTGGTATGCTGGTTTAAGATGGTCCTTTGCTGGTTTATGCTGGTCCCTGACTAGCAACATAACCAGCAAAGGACCAGCAAAAACCAGCATCCCAGCATCAAAACCTACCTAACCAGCATAAGCTGTTTTTTTTTTTTTTCAACAGGGAGTGTAATTAGTTATCTGTTAACAATTTAGTTTTCTAGCCTACATTATTTAAAGGGAACCCTGGGTATTAAAACTTGTATGGCTTAATAAAACATAAATGATGTCTCTTACTAAACCAATCATCATTTTATTTTCCAAATTGTGTTGGGGCAAAAATAGCAACTGGTAGGGCCAGTAGCTCACAGAGTGATCTCAAGACGAAAACACACCTGAAATGTTTTGGCAAGAGGCGAAATATGTACCAATGAGAATATATCACAGCAGTTTTTAACAGAAATGTCTACTAGAAGCGGTAAAACAGTGAGCACATGTAATCGTTATCTTACAGAGTTATGATTACAGTTCTATATGTTTCACTTTCCAGACATAACAAGCTTGCTAGGTAGCTCAGCTGGCATGGAATTGGACTTAGGAAGTGGAATCCTTGAGTACAAATCCCACGAAAAACATGACTGATGATGGAAAAGCTGAAAGTTGAGTGATTGAAAAGCAAGCTAAAAAGGCATGCTTGTGATTGCGTTTTTACATCATTTTTGCTTTTGTTCATAGTGCAGATGGTATGTCATTTTAAAACGTCACAAAGCTTTAGAGTTACAGCGCCACTCAATGGACATTTTAAGTCAGAACTGCAGTGACGTACAAAACCAACATCACATCTGTTTTGGGGGAAAAAGTGAACACTCTTTTAGGTCCACTCACTGGACATTTCTGTTGGAAACTACAGTGATATGCAGTGATGGGAATAATGCTGTTATAAATAAACTGCATTACTAATGGCATTACTTTTTTCAGTAACGAGTAATCAAACAAATTACTGTTTCCCCCGTCACAACGCTGTTACCACTACTGACAATAAAATGCGGCATTACTATAACTGAGCTCACTGTAGCATTTTTCATCCGAGTAGGCTCTCTCTCAGCCGTAGGACCTGTAAAGCTGTACAGTGCATCGCATTGTCTTCTTTTACTGAGGTAAATTCCTCTCAGCATGTCTTCTTCCAGAAACAAAAGTAGCTGAGATGAAAATGTTCATGTTTGTTTACGGAAATGATATGGGTGATTACCTGATGTCCACGCATCTCACGTGGATGTTTAAAATTTGAAATGCAGAGCTCATGGGCGTGATTACATTAAAGATGAATTTAGACTGGAAAAACTGGAGCTTGCATTGGTATCATACGGATTACTTCATCAGAGAATATTTGTTTTTGTACATATTTCTTATGTCTGTAAAGTAGGTATTCGCTGAGATTGTTTTATTTACGTGTCTGTGAAGAGAGGTGATGGAGACTGAGACAGCAGAGACTGCACCCTGTTTATTTGCTTTATTTTACAAAAGTACATTGTTCTGTTGTTATTATAACTATACACAAAGAAAAGTGCAGTTTTGCAGTTTCAAACGATACCATATTCTTATCTGTAGGATGTTTTTCAGTCTCACAAATTGTCCCAAAGCAACATTAAAATAGCGTAGATTAGTGTACGATGTTTTATTCATTGATGTGTGTGTGTTTTTTAAATAATGCATTTAAATGGGCTTTTTACTACATATTTCAGTAAATGACATAATTTATGTTACATTAAGCCATACAAGTGTAATACCCAGGGTCCCCTTTAACAATGAAAGGCACATTAATCAATATTTACAAATACATACAAAAGTT
Organism: Garra rufa; assembly: GCF_049309525.1. Lineage (NCBI taxonomy): Eukaryota > Metazoa > Chordata > Actinopteri > Cypriniformes > Cyprinidae > Garra > Garra rufa. The sequence goes on from NC_133375.1 coordinate 11,326,660, forward strand.
TTATGTATATGTACCTTTTGTCCTAAAACTAAATAAAATATATTTGTATAATTAAGCTATCTAATTATTCAAATGTTTATGAAATGTGTTCCTTGAAAAGTGCTATCTTTAAATAAAATAAATGCCACATGCTGATATATTCTATATACATACGTTTACATGTGGCTTAAGTATTCAAATACTTTTTGGGGTCATTGTATGATAAAAAAAAAAAAAAACAGAATTATTGTTTTAACATTATTTTTCTCAGTAACACTTTACAAAAAGGTTCCATTATTTAATGTTACTTAATGTATTAACTAACATGAACAAACAATGAACAATTGCAATGAACAATTTCTTTCATTCATTATTAGTTCATGTTAATTCACAGTGCATTAACTAATGTGTGTTAACAAGCACAACTTTTGATTTTAATAATGCATGAGTAAAAAGTAGCATGTTGAAATGAACGAAGATTAATAAACGCTAATGTTAACTAATGAACCATATTGTAGTGTTACCATTTTGTCTAACATTATTTTGGTTACACATCATTATATTCTGCATTAGACAACCATGCAAATAAAACTTTAAAGTGAACTTCCATTTTAAAAAATTTCAATAAATACTTGGATAGAGTTGAAATGGACTGAATTGGAGAACAAAATATAAATGCAGCCACTCCAACGCAGTAATAGGATTTGAAATGGATTTTTCAGAGAACAAACAGAGGATATGGATTAAATTTTGGCTGTTTTGCATTGTGCTATTATTTCACACTTCTGGCAAAAGGCAAACACACAAAGGCTTGAGCGTGCAGGAGGCCTGATCTGTAAAGAAATAAGAGCTTAAATGTTCGCTGAAATGCACACATAAACACACACACAAACACTGTTGTATCCTGCTGAGAATGCTGGGAGTCAGAGATTAAATTCTCCTCAGATGTGGCATTATTCTGCCATCATCCATTCAAACTTGAGTCACAAAGACAATTATAAATCCCCATTGATTACATCCTATTCCCCCTAGAGCCATCTAAATGACTGATATTCACACTACCTGCTTTCCTCACGTCTAGATTGCTTTTCCACTACCACTTATTCTCATATCCACCTAATTTACTGTTCTGTCTTCATATGTGAGCTATTATATATATGAGCCATGGGGGTCAGAGTGCATGCGTTCATGGGTCTCAGATCAGCTGGTAAGCTCATCAGACTGTTAGTGGAATGGGAATACGCCATGAGATCAGAGGAGAAGCTGTTTCCTCAGGCTGTCAGCCAGAGCATGTTGTGCCAGACTAGAAAAAGCTAGGTTTAAAAGATTCCAGGTAGTCCAGAAAGCTGATTCAAGTCAGTTGTTTGAGAGGCAAAGCAGGCAACACTTGAAGATGCACATATGGTATTCATATTTTATATTATTAAGAAGTATCAATACATGAATCCTAAAATGTAAAATGTATGTATAAATAAATAAACTAATAAACTAAACTGTAACTAAAGAAATGCAAAGGAAACCGTATCACAATAACTAAAACAAAAGCTATTTTCAGTTCAGTATGCAAAAGAAACCATACTTGAATGAGATCTGCCAAACATATAATAATGACATATACACACAATCCCACCAGAGACCCGACCACTGCTTCTAGAGTTACACGAGCCCTAAGTGTGGGTCTCCACAAGACCCCATCCAGACAGCTGCTGAAGATATTAACTCTATTCTGTTAGAACAGAGCCCCTTTTGTTCTATGTGTTAACATGTTTTTGACATTTACATTGGCAGCTATGAAGTGTCTGGACTTCATTTTGGACCATATTGAGGAAAACTGAGAGGCGAAGTTTGCTGGAGGTGCAGTACACATGAGCTTTTTATCGAAAGCAGTGTCATTTGTCACTAACGACAGTATTGTTGCATGTTCAGCTCTCTGGCAGAACATTGAAAAATTGATAGTCTTTTGCAGTGCTTAGATTCATATCTTAAAGGTAATATTGCAACATCTGGATTTTCAATATTCAAGACCAAAAGTTGCTTAAAATATTAGGTAGGCTTTGCATTTTCATTCGTGGGGCTAGATCTTCACCAGGACGTAGATCATACAAGAGATGATTTCATAACAGTTGCACCACTTGTAATAATGTGAAGCATTTCAGTGAATAGCACTGATATTAAAGGATTAGTTCCATTTCAGAATAAAAATTTCCTCATAATTTACTTACCCCCATGTCATCCAAGATGTTCATGTCTTTCTTCAGTCGAAAAGAAATTGTTTTTTTTGAAGAAAACGTCACAGGTTTTTCCTCTGTATAGTGGATCAGCGTATTGAAGGTCCAAATTGCAGTTTCTATGCAGCTTCAAAGGGCTCTACACAATCCCAGTCGGTCATTTTCTAGAAGAAAAAAAGTATATACTTTTTAACCACAAATGCTCATCTTGCACTAGCTCGACGTCATGTTGGAAAGGTCAGGCATGACGTAGGCAAAAGTACCAAACCAGTGTTTACAAAGCGAATATGCAAAGAAAGTCAAATGCCTTTAACAAAAAAAGGTAAAACATCGATGTCGGACGATTTTGAAGTTGGAGGAGAAAATGAGACGGAACACAGTACACAGACGAATAACTAACCTCGCATTTCAAAAGAGTTAAAATTAATAACGAGAGTGCTCCTAATCTCAGTTTGTTACCTGTATAAAAGACACCTGTCCACAGAAGCAATCAATCAATCAGATTCCAAACTCTGGCCACCATTCCACCATGGCCAGTACCAAAGAGCTGTCGAAGGATGTCAGGGACAAGATTGTAGACCTACACAAGGCTGGAATGGGCTACAAGACCATCGCCAAGCAGCTTGGTGAGAAGGTGACAAAAGTCTGTGCAATGATTCGCAAAATGGAAGAAACACAAAATGACTGTCAATCTCCCTCAGTCTGGGGATCCATGCAAGATCTCACCTCATGGAGTTTCAAGGATCACAAGAACGGTGAGGAATCAGCCCTGAACTACACAGGAGAATCTTGTCAATGATCTCAAGGCAGCTGGGACCATAGTCACCAAGAAAACAATTGGTAACACACTATGCCGTGAAGGACTGAAATCCTGCAGCACTCGCAAGGTCCCCCTATCCCCCTAAAGCACAAGTACAGGCCAGGCTGAAGTTTGCCAAATTAACATCTAAATGATACAGAGGAGAACCGAGTCAAAGTGATTTGGTCAAATGAGACCAAAATCGATCTCTTTCACCGTGTCTAAATCGGACGTTGCGTCTGGTGTAGACACGGTGTTTGGCATCAATTCAACTCCCTGTGTTTGGAGGAGGAGGAATGCTGCCTATGACACCAAGAACATCATCCCCACCATCAAACATGGAGGTGGAAACATTATGCAGCATGGACGGGGGCATGTATTATTAAATCTTGGGTGAGAACCTCCTTCCCGCAGCCAGGGCATTGAAAATGGGTCGTGGATGGGTATTCCAGCATGACAATGACCCAAAACACAAGGCTAAGACATAAAGGAGTGGCACATTAGCACAAAGAAGAAGCACAGTCTCCAGACCTTAATCCCAAAGAAAATCTGTAAAGGACAATGAAGGTTTGAGTTGCCAAACGTCAGCCTCGAAACCTTAATGACTTGGAGAGGATCTGCAAAGAGGAGTGGGACAAAATTTCTCCTGAGATGTGTGCAAACACAAGAAACGTCTGACCTCTGTGATGGCCAACAAGGCTTTTGCCACTAGTAGTTCATGTTTTGCGAAGGCGTCAAATACTTAATTCACTCATTAATATGCAAATCAATTTATAACTTTTTGAAATGTGTTTTTCTGGATTTTTTTTGTTGTTGTTGTTGTTGTTGTTGTTATTCTGTCTCTCACTGTACAAATAAACTGAAATTGTAGACTGATCATATCTTTGTCAGTGGGCAAATGTACAAAACCAGCAGGGGATCAAATCATTTTTACCTCATTGTATAACAGAACTTTAACACACTCAAATGTATCTAGTATGACAAAACAGCGCTGTTTTACCCCACATACACACGACCGGAAAGAGCGGAAGCAGTCAGCTGTGGCACAAAAAAAGCTCTGCTGCTTTTCAGCTGTGTGATCGTCTCTCATTAACAAGCAGCCTCGTTTTGCTTCCACGGCTTAATGCCCCACCCTGCTTCACACTACAGTGATGTTAATACAACTTTAGTACATTAGCTCATCCATGAACATGATTTCTTGCCAAGTCCCGTCGGATTGCATTGGCTGTGGGGACAACTCCCATGATTCCACACCTAATCACAGTATCATCAAACTATGCCTTTGTTTCATTGTTTATTTTGAATATGTGCTCTCTAGCGACAAAAAACACATATCATGCCTTTAACATACCAGCACTATAACACACTAAGCAAAATACGGTAACACTTTCTATGAAGCCCCTATTTATAATACATTATGAGGGTATTTCTAAGGTATTATAATGAATGCATAATGCATTATAATACAACTTATAATATGTTATATCATCTCATTAATACTCGTAACAACAGTTATAATACATTATAATACTTGAGTATTTGAGGTTATAACTATTAAGATTATGATTATTTATAACACACAATGGATGCCATTTAATCTATCTAATTTATAATGGACTATATCATATTACATTTATTTTTTCATTTATATTATGTTTTATTAATATATGGTCCCCTTATTCTACTGACTATAAGCAACTTTTCAACTACATGTCAACTAACACTCCTTAGAGTAGTAGTAGACTTAGGTTAAGGTTAGGCTAGTAGTTCATGTACTTGCAAAGTTACTTATAATCAGTTTGCCATTTGGGGAACCATCAAAATACAGTGTTAGCATATATTTTGCATACTACTAATAATAATTACTGTTAGCTGACATGCAGTTGCAGAGTTACTTATCAAAAGCTGTCTGAAGGATACCATCCAAATAATCAAACTGATAATACAAATACAAACACATTTATCTCATCTAATACCTGATCTTATGGCTCTTTGAGAAATATTATTATAATTACTTATAAGTGGTCTTTGTATGCTTTAAGTAAAGTGACATGAGAAACATGGCAAGATATGAGACTTATAATATGTTATAACTATGGAGGAGGTAATCATACTCTTAAAAGCTATAACCACAAATAAGTAAAACATTATAATACATTAAAACTGTTCTTATGAATACTCATAAGATGATACAACATATTATAAGGTTTTTCATAATGCATTATAAATTTATTATAACGCCTTAAGAATACCCTTATAATGTATTATAAATACAGGCTTCATAGAAAGTGTTACCCAAAATACGGTCTAATTATCGTTATCGATAAAATCCCAGAAAATACTGAGGTATCATTTTTTTGTCAACATCGCACACATCGCAGAACTAGTGCAAGACAAGCTTTTATGGTTAAAACTACAGGTATATATGTTTTTAATTTTTTTTTTAGAAAATGACCGATCGTTTCACTAGATAAGACCCTTATTCCTTGACTGGGATCATGTAGAGCCCTTTGAAGCTACACTGAAACTGCAATTTAAACCTTTAACCCACTGATTATTACCATTAAAAATAACATTTAAATAAAAAAATTTAAAATTAATTAATTCCTGAAATTATTTTAATATGCTGATTAGCTGCTCAAGAAACATTTCTTATTTTTATAAATGATAAAACTGCTGTGCTGCTTAATTTTTTCAGGATGCTTTGATTTATAGAAAGTTCAAAAGAACAGCATTTACTTGAAATAGAAATCTTTTGTAACATTATAAAGGTGTTTACAGTATCATGAATCCCACAAACCCTCCATTTTATTTACTAACCACCACAATCCAGCTACTTTATACTTTTGTGCCACAAAATTTATAAAGTCAGTCCAGCTCTTTGTCTTGACGTATTGCGCTTGCAGTTTTGTGTATTAAAGTTGTATGCTATTGAGCACATTGGAAAAGCTTACTGACAAATAAATCACTGCACAGTTTAGAGTACTTCAATGTAAGTCAAGGGTTATGTCCTTCAGTCTTTACTTTTATTCAGCCTCTTTTATCTCACTCTCTCTTTAGTCATGAGGGTTTCAAGCATCAGTCATAGACCATCTCACTTCAGCTGTCAGTATCTGATCTATTATAGCTCTAATAAAAACTGCATAGACCTGACTAAGACCAGACCTCACACCTCAGGACTTTAGACATACACACACACCAGGTAAAGACAGATAACTGCAGCCCATTTGGAGTCCCATTTAAGCTATATTTACTTATCATCCCCTGCCAGTGGTGCTCTTTTGTTTGTCCACAGGAGAGAGGGTGAAGGTGACCTTCAGAGAACTAACACAGGATACTCAGACATACCACAGTCCTTAGGGACTTGAACACCTTGTCTACAGTCACCCAGCCACAGAATGCACTTGTCAGTCCTGTTTAGAAAGCTAAACACAGTTCTGTTCACACAGTTTGAGTATGACAGAATGACAACTGCTTTCAATAACCAAAGTGACAGGAGTCACAACCAAATTTTGAGAGCAAGTAGTTGTCTGTCACACCACTGACACAAGGAAATTTTAGTTTGTCAGAATACATGACTACTTTTGAATGGCTGCCTGTGTTAGGGCTACCTCTAGAAATAAAGGTTTTGGGAGTTATTCATGAAAAAGAAGGAGAATAACGTTCTGTGTAAATTGTTCATCAAATATTCATATAAGAGTTTTGTCTAATTTAGAATGGTGTTATATACATTTGAAACCAGAAGTTTCCATACACCTTGCAAAATCTGCAAAATGTTAATTATTTTGTATGATCCATATCTTATTTTAGTAATATAATTAACATTTTGCAGATTCTGCAAGGTGTATGTAAACTTCTGGTTAAGATTATGTTACAAGATTGCTTGACCTTTAAGGGTTAGTTCATCCAAAAATGAAAATTCTGTCATTAATTACTTACTCTCATGTTGTTTAAGACCTTTAGAACACAAGTTAGGATATTTTGGATGAAATCTTAGAGCTTTCTGACCTTGTATAGACAACGCAACTGGCACGTTCAAGGCCCAGAAAGGTAGTGAGGACAACATTGTTAAAATAGTCCATGTGACGTCAGAGTTCAACCATGATTTTATAAAACTACAAGAATACTTTTTGTAACAAAAAAAAAAAATCTTCTTTTCCATGGTAGTCTTTGACACACATTCACGAGAATACCCAAGGACTATTTTAACAATATCTTTATACCTTTCTGGGCCTTGAACGTGTCAGTTGTGTTGCTGTCTATAAAGGGTCAGAAAGCTCTCAGATTTTATCAAAAATATCTTAATTTGTGTTCTGAAGATGAACAAAGGTCTTACAGGTTTGGGAATGACATAAGGGTAAATAATTATTGACAGAATTTAATTTTTTTGGTAAACTATCCCTTTAAATCTTTTAAAGTTTCCTTTAGAATCAACAAACATAATTGCAAACATAATGTTTTCAAACTGGTTGTCTCAGCTACTTAAATTTATTGCAGACATAAGTAATTATTGCATCCAAGTTTAAGAAACATTGCACAAAGAGACGCTGAGTTATAAACATTTAAACAGAAGAATTCTCCAAGCAGTCACTTCTTCAAATAAAACTCTTTCTCACTGCAATTCCATCCGCAATTAGTTATTATACCGAATATATGTGTGAGTATTGTTCACTAGTGGTCCAAATCTGGTTGAGTGAAAGTAAAATCGAAGTAAAGTAAAATGTTCTTTGATTCTTCAGTACTGTACTGTAGGTCTTGGGCTACTTTGCTCTTTAAAGAGTCGTTCCGAAAATAACCTCATTCTAATCTCTCTTTCACAGTCCATTACTTTGACTGGCAGGTGGGTCATTCTGACTGGAGATAATGGAACATGCTGGTCTGCCCTCCCTCTGTTTCTGTCTGTCTGTCGCTCTCTCTCTCTCCTTCTATCTTTCAGTTATATTATAGAAATGAAAGAGGTCAAGACCCGCTTACGGCATGTATTTAACTTTCTAGGACTTTTTGCGGTGACTGATAAATTCCCCCTGAAGTTGCTCATTCAGTATTTCAACTATAAAGGAAATCTCGGCTGCACCAAAAAAAACTGATAAATCCGGCTACTAAAGAATAGCACTCTATCCATTCTCCTGCTTTTTCCTCACTACATCCCATAATAGTTACCTCTACCCTCCCTATGAGGCAAAAGCTTAGCTCGGGACAGAGTGTATTTACTGCATCACTCCATTGTGAGATTTAAAGGTGAACTTCACCGCCTTTCAGCGCTAAATCCAATTCGTCCAGGATTATGCCAATACCAATATAAGTGGAATCGATTGTTTTTCCACACTGAGTTTAAAAGAATTATTTAACAAAGTTTTTTTCAGTGCTCTTTGTGTGTGGTGAAGCTCAACAATGCAGCCATTCAAGGAGGGCTTGCTCTTTGTGCTTCTGCACTTTACCATTTGTACGCAGTAAGGTTGGCTGTGCATCTGTGGCGGAGGTTACAATGGCTGATCGCTTGGGAGAATGAGGGATAGAGGTGCCTCTAATAATCATCCACATGAAAAATCATTTTCTGTATCTCAGAACAAAAGCAATAACAGACCCGTCGCCATGGCTACGACAGCCCTCTTTAAAGACGAAACATGAGACCTCTGTCTCATAAACACCTCTCGTTCTCTCCGGTTTCCCTCTGATGAAGGAGGCAGGCCGGAGCCCAGCAGGTCTAAACGATGGTCTAATGGATGTGCGTTTAAAGCCCCCCATACCCTGGTAATCACAGCTTCTACGTGGCCACATCTATCACTGCGCCAACAAATATTACTTCTCATATGTCCTGCTCTCATCTCTCTATGGGACTCGTTGTGTGAGAGAGTGAGCGTGTGTGTGTACAGGACAGTTTAATGGAAGGACCCTCTATCAGGAGACAGGTTGTTTTGACAGTGACTCCGAACAAAGTAATTTTGACTGCAGTTCCTGCATTGATTGAAGGAGCTGAAAGCCAAAAAAAAAAAAAAAACAGGAGGATAAGAGAGAGCCAAAACTGGCAGGAAATGTTCTGGAAACATTTGTTTAAATTAGTAAAACATTAAAGAATGTTCCAAGAACATTAGGATTTGGTTTCCAAAAATTACCCCAAAACAGTACTTGCATTGATTGAAGGAGCTAAAAAAAATGGTAATGAGAAATGGCCAAACATGACATGCTTTTTTGTTATATATAAATAAATAATATTTAAATGGGGCCATATCATATGCGTTGTATTATTTATTTATTTATTTATTTATTTATTTTTTTTCTGAGGGTGGATAAGACCGTTTTGCCTTCTCTGTATTCTAACCCATAGAACAGACTTTTTTCTTTTTTTTTTTTGCTGTACCTGAACCTACATTTACACATTTGCTAGATGCTTTTAACAGCCTACAGTAAATGCAAGGTTTACATTGAGGGAATCAAACCTGTGATCATGTAATTAGTGCCATGGCCTATCAAATAAGCTAAAGGTAGAATAGGCTACATTCACACTGGAAGCCTTAGTGCTCAAATCCAATTATTTTTTGCACAGTATAAATATTTTATCATTTTTTATTACATTTTGCAGACATACAGAGTGTATTACCTCAGTTACAAAATGAAACGGTGTCTGGTAAGTGGAGAAAGAAAAAACAAAACAAAATAAACAACAAGCTCCCCACCCACAACCCTTCCCAAAGGCCACACACAAAATAAACAAATAAATAAATGAATTACAATAAAATTAAGGTCTAGTCAAATGCTTCCCTACTAAGTCTCTAAAGAGAAGATCCAGATGTTTACTTGTCCAATAGTAGCCAGTATAGGATCTCAATGAACCCTTGTAAGAGTATCTGATTTTTTCAAGTTGGATGCATTGCAATACCTCTCTGTGGTGTTTCTGAAGTGCAGTCAGCGCTTCATCAAAAGTAGTACCTTGGTCTGGCAAAGTATAAAACAGGCGCTGACCTTCTGTCCCCAAGCAATGCAGCAAGACCGCTTGTCTGCGTGTCTCTGGCCATGCCTTTCTGGTGGCCTGAATAACTATCATGTAATTTTGAAAGATTTTCTGCCACGTTTCAAATGGAATCGGCGGCTCCCTATTGACAGAAAGAAACGGGGGTGGGCTCGGCACTGCTGCGCTCATCCTCGTCGCCAATTTGTGGTGTTTTTACACTTTAAACAGAACACACTTCACACGGCTTCTCTCTAGCATCCTTATCTTTTATTTTTTCCTTTAAATTTCTCCACATAATTTACCACTAGAGCCCCTAGTGGTGCAGTTCCACCTTACATGTATTATAGTGAACAATTAGGCTATAAATTGAAGGTCACATATTCTATACTTCTCAACACAACACTCTCGTATCCAATCCTCATGTCATGGGGGAGAGGCATTTTCCATTTAAGGAGGATTGCACAGCTAACAAAGTGGTAAAGGCCATTAAGCAGCGCTCTGTGGATGAGGTAACTGAAGCTGGAAGAAGTCCAAACAGAACAGTCAACACATTAGGGGCAATGGTGGTGTTGAGGGCCTGCAAAAGTGTTCTAAAAATTTCTGACCAGTAGTCTCTTAGCCTCAGGCAAGACCAGAACATATGAAGATAATCAGCTGGAGATTGTTTACATCGATTGCATGCATCACTTCTGTTTGAAAATATTTTAGCCAGTTTAGCATTCGTGAAATGAGCTCTATGGAGCACTTTACATTGCATTAAAGCATTGCTAATCTTGCACAGATAGGCAAAGAATGAACTAAACCAAGGCTGCTCTTCCACTGATCTTCAGATATGTCAAAACCCAAATCCTGCTCCTAGGTTTGTTTAAGAAAATTAACTGGAGATGAGGTTGGGGAGGTTGTTTTACAATAGATGGTGGATATCAGTCGTCCTTGACCAGGGTCAAGGGTGAGAACTGAATCGAGTTCTGATTCAGGGGGTCGATTGGGAAAATAGAGTCAATTCCAATTTTTTAACAGATCAGATTTTTTTTTGTATAGCTGTTCACATTTTTGTTTCAAATGTGGCCAATATCAGATTGCCAGTTTGAACAGATCATAGTTCTGAACTGACCTACATGTGCAAAAAAAAAAAACAATACGAACAAGGTTGGCACATTTTAACAAAAAATAAAAATAAATCGTCCCAATCGCTTCTCAAAACTAGTCCAAAACTAGCCCAATCACGTTCCAGGGGGTAAATACCATTATAGTGGGGTCGCTTCAACCCACAGAGTTTAAAAACAACCTACGGCAACAGTGAAAAAAGCTACTTTTTCACTGTTGCCGCAGGTTTTATTTTCAATTCTGCGGGAAAACTGTGGACTTGGCAACAATTGCGCAGCATGCCATGCAAAACATGTGACTGATATCAGATTTAGTGCCACATAGAAAAACAGATCACAAAATCTGATTTGGGCCACATTTGCCTGCAGTTTGAACATAGGTAACTTTGAATCTGCTGTTGGGTTTAATATCGTTTATAACAAAGTTTGCGCCACCATACTGGAATAACAGCCTCTTGAAATCTTGTGTCCTGACCAAACATGATAAAGCAACCAGCAATAAAAGGTGTTTGTTCCATATTAAACAGAGTTTTTGTTCTATCCAACCCTGACAGTGATGTGTGACACTACATTTCATCAAAGAATCTCTTGGTTTCTCTTTCCACACAATCACTCTAAAACATTTAAGTAAGTAAAATGTACTCCTATCTGAAAATCCCAAGAAAATTTGATTTTTCATGATTCTTCATGACCCTTTTAAAGTGTGGACAATAACTTTTTTAGACCTATGAAGTCAACATTTGTCAGACTTTCTAAGGTACTAGTGCAGTTTACCATTTATTGCCTACTTATGGTAGGCAATAAATTGGTTTAAAGATTTTGAGAGGCTTATCTTTGTAGGTTCCTCCCCTGGGGTCACTTTCATGTTCTTTCTAATCTGTAAATGAATTAGTACTTCAATCAAGGGCTATTTGCTTCCTCACAGAATCATGTTGGTATGTGAAAAATGAGGCGAAGTGAAGAAAAGGGTACCTTGATAGATTCTCACTAAGATTAACTGCCTCTATGTAGTAATAGGCTCTTTGAGAAAATCAAAAAGGACAAATCCTTTCATTTATCTATTTTTCTGTTGTGGTGCATTCATGCATATTTTCACAAATCATGGCCTTTGTCCACTGGAACAAGATGGCCCTTGGTTCTCTATCAGTGGTTCTCTGAAAGCTTTAAAGAAGGCCTCAAGACGCCTACTTTTATTGATTTCTAGACCTGAAAAGTTATGTAAATTAATAAAGTCCATGAATTTCCATAGGCATTTTTATAATGAACAATATACACACTAATAGTTATCTCACAGGCATTATCAGGTATAAATTGAGTATTTTTTAATACTTATCCATAAACCCAGTTCAGACTACAAGATGTTATGCCTGATTTTGGCATGATTTGCTGTCGTAGGGATTCATAAATTGATTCATCTCGTGTAACGTGTCGGTGGACGACAACCAATTTCTGCGATGCTTCACGATTTCTCCACAGAAAGACTAACATGTTTACATTTTTTAAATCACATATGTGACACTGGCCAATAGAAACACAGAAGCATCTCCGTATATATGCTTTCAAACATGCCGAAACAAAAAAAAAGACAGTGGTATCGGTCCTACTAGGTGGAATTACAATGGAGGAAATGTTAATGCCACTATGGCAATAATACTCTTGCATTTATGTTTCCTGTGAAAAAAGGTGAAATAATTTTTTTTTACCTCAGTTCTCTTTGACAGTCTATACTTTCCTCTTGATGCAATCGAGGTTTTCTTTCTTTTTTGGGATTCTCTTATGACAACACTAAGCAAAACATGCGCTGCGTCCGAAATCGCATACTTCCCTACTATTTAGCACGCGAAAAACAGTATGTGAGGCGAGTAGTATGTCCGAATTCAAAGTATTCGAAATACAGTAGGCGAGAAGTACCCGGATGACCTCCTGCTTCCGCCTGAATTCTGCAGTACGCATCCGATGGACACTTCAGGCTCCAGGAGAGGAGTCGTTATTCGAAAAAATGGCGTAAAGTGGAGACGCGGCGGATGTAGTATGTCCGAATTCCATTCGTACTACCCATATTCATACTATATAGAACGTACTGTTTTAACGGTCATGAAGTACGTTTGAATTTAAATGTAGTACCTACTGAAGCAGGATGCGATTTCGGACGCAGCAATGCTGTTTACTAGCTATCAATTGTTTAAGCTCATTTCAGACTACACATTTTTTTTAACAGTGTGTCAGATTATACAATTTTGACTCCTAAAATCTTGAACAAGAAACATGTCAGATTACCCAACCATTCATTGCTTAGCGTCTTTAACGACATGTGTGCTGTGATAGATAGGGCGGGACTCGAGAGATGGTTTGCAATGGCTAGCAAACAGTGTGTTTTGCTCTGCCTTGTCATCAAAAAAGCCCAAAAAAGAAAGAAAACCTAATGATGGACACAAATCTGGATTGCGTGAAGGGGACAGCTAGAGAAAACAGTTTTTACATGACCTTTTTTCACTGGTAGTCCCTCGAGGAAACATCGTAAATGCAGGAGTATTATTGCCATAGTACAACAAACATTTCCTCCACTGTAAAATTTCACCTAGCAGAACAGATACCATTGTCTCCCTTTCATTTCGGCATGTTTGAAAGCACACAAAGGTGCTCCTATTGGCCTGTGTCACAGATGTGACAAAACTCATCGTGGACGATGTAAAAAAAAAAAAAAAACATGCTAGTCTTTTTGTGTTGACGTTGTGAAGCATCGCAGACATGGCATCAGTTGTTGTCCACTATGACACACTACACAAGATGAAGCAATTGAATCTTGGTTCCCAGATTGGCAGATGTGGCAGATTATGCCCAAATCGGGCTAAAACCTGTCTGCACCCAGCCTAATACTTGTCTTTGAGTCTGGTTCAGACTACACGATTTTAGCCTAATTTTGGCACAATCTGCGTGACATAGGGTGTAATGGGAATTAGTAAAAAACAAAGGGCATTGGGCCCACAACACTTCACAACATCTCTACAGCACGTTTAATTCTCTTTTTTTTTTTATCTACAACAAGTTTCGTCGCATCTGTGACACTGGCCAGTAGGAGCATAGAAACATCTTCATACATGCTTTTTTTAAACATGACAAAACGTATCAGGAATGTATCAGTCCTACTAGGTGGAATTTTACAATGTAAGAAATGTTCATAGAGCTACGGCAACAATATTTCTGCATTTATGATGTTTCCTCAAGGATGTGACAGAGTGAAAATACAAGCACTGTCAGGTGTTTTCTTTTTTAGGCTTGTCTGATGACAAGAGAAACCAAAACATGTTGTTTAAGCCCGACAGAAGGTGCCATGAGCGTAAACAAACAATGGCTAGCAACAGCGTGTTTTGCGCTGCATCTTGTCGTCAGAAAATCCCCCCCAAAAAAGAAAACCTGACACTGGACACAAATCTGGATTGCGTGAAAAGGATAGTATGGACTGTCAAAGAGAACTGAGGTAAAATAGTTTTTACTAGACCCTATTTTCACTCTGTCGCATAGATCTCTTGAGGAAACATCATAAATGCAGGACTGATACCTTTCATTCTGGCTTGTTTGAAACCATGTACAAAAGTGGTTTTGTGCTTCTATTGACCAGTGGCACAGATCTGACGGAACTCGTCATGAAGCGCCTTCATACATGCTTTCAAACATGATGGTCCTGCTACACTCTTAAAAATAAAGGTGCTTTAAAAGGTTCTTCACAGTGATGCCATAAAATAACCATTTTTGGTTCCACAAAGAACCATTCAGAAAGAACCATTTTTTAATCTGAAGAACCTTATTTTGCCACAAAGAACCTTTTGTGAAACAGAAAGGGTCTTTATTGAACCATTTAGACAAAAAAGTTCTTCAATGGCATCGTGAAGCACCTTTATTTTTAAGAGTGTAAGTGGAAATTTACAATAGAGGAAATGTTCATGGAGCTACGGCAACAATACTCCTGCATTTATGATGTGTCCTTGAAGGACTACTTTTCAAAGGTCAAATATAAAAACTATTTTAACTCAATTCTCTTTGACAGTCAAGCAATCCAGAATTGTGTCCATTGTCAGGTTTTCTTTCTTGTTAGGGCTTTTCAGATGACAAGACAGAGCAAAATACACTGTTTGCTAGCCATTGTTTGTTTACGCTCATAGCCCCTTCTGGACTTTTCAATGACAGCTCGCACGTCATTAAAGACGTTTTTTGTCCAAGACACAGAAAGATTTTAGGAGTCAAAATCGCTGTAATCTATCACAGTGACTTGGTTTTAAATTCTTGGTTGTAAAAAAAGTGGGACCCCTGAAGAACATCCAGCTCTTATGACTTATGAAATCATAAATTACTTATTTGTAATTATAATGGTTTTAGTTAGTCTTTTTAATTTACAGAAACTAGAAGTGTCCTTTCGCTTAGGGGCTTTTGAATGTATTGCTGTGGACAACGAGAGACCTTGGAGTTAGAAAGCTTAAGAATCTCTGCCTTAGTACAGTCTATGTATGCATTTGGGGCTGGGGGCCCATAACATGTTTGTCCCAGGCCCTGTGAATTTTAGTGATGACTCTGACACTAAGACAAAAAAAAAATACTATTGTTGAAAAGTATTTCTCTGTGGACATGGATTTATAGTTTCATACATTCCAGACATTTACTACCCAAGGTGCCAGTAAGCTACAAGGGGATGAGTATAGGTTTGTGAAACAATCTTTTCCTTGCAGAACAGTAATTTTTGTTTTTAACATATTACCCAAGATAGCATAGATCCATCTATATTTTCCCACCTCTGTGGGAGAGCAAGGGAAACTGTGAAAAAAATGTAAGAATAAAGAGAAAGAAGTGTATGAGAGAGATGACGTTTTGATGTGATATAGAGTTGATTGTTAAGGACTGAGCTTTCCCCCTGCTGTGTTTGTCTAACTGTCTCAGGTTTGGCCAGCTGCTGCTGAAATAATTAAACTCAGACACACATCAGACCATGATCTTCCTCAACATACAGACAAGTGTGAATAAAAAAGATGTGAATTGTAAAAGTTATTAAAATGTGGAATGCACAGAGATGGATCCACTGTAATTATTTATCAGAGGGGTACCATTATAATCGATGGGGAAATTAAATTTCTAGCTTCATCACCACAATTTTGCTGAGATAATACTTTAATTTTAAGGATGCCCCACAATTGTTTTAATGTAAAAATTTCATTGCTATTGTTTGGTTGCTAACAGAGACAACAGCTATTGCCCCTGTTGTCAAAAATAAATAAATTAAAACTATTTTACAGTACAATTTACTTTTGCTTGTTATATCTAATCTTACCACAGATATTAACTTACAAGTAAGCAGCAGATTTTAACTCCTGCATTCCATTAAACACACTAGTATTTTTTCTGAACACACACATTGGTAGTGTGTCCAGTCTGTTCAGACTTTGAGACATCTCCAAGGTTTCCCTTGATCCCCGGCGGGGGTCCAAATGAATGTGTTTTGGAGTGTGTGGGCATCTGTGTATGAATGTGTTTGAGCATCAAAGGTCCACTCTAGGGGACTAGAGCACTCAGGAGCAGATGCTGTATGTGTGCTTAGAGCTGTGGAGAGAGACAAAACGAAACCCCCAAACAGATGATCCAGCAATAACATAAATCTACCATCTCATCTCATTAGATTACATTACTTTACAAGACCACAAGAGCAGACTGCTCATGTATGAGTTTGCGTTAAATAGAAAGAAAAACAGTGAGGAGACTGGCTAGAGATTACGATTATGTGCAATATAAACAAACAACATGCGCAATGTTACGAGATATTTCAAAGAATGTCCATTCTATGATTGCGGCGGCATTGCAGCTGAAAAAGATTCTCTAAAAAAGAAATGTGACAATCATATATTAAACCCACTTTTTATTTTAATTAATATTATTTATGCATAGCCACACTAAAAATGATGATTTCAAGATGTAATTTACCATTGACCGACATTTTCTGTGTTCAGTAATGCTCAAAGCACAAAGCTTATTGCTATTATTGGGTGGCTGGCGTACCACAAATAGGCCTAATGAATGTAACTGAAGATGTGAAATATGATTTCCAATAGGGCTGCAACTAACGATTATTTTGATAATCAATTAGTTAGTCGATTATTTTTTCGATTAATCGATCAATTGGCTTAAATCCCAATTTTTTATTTTATTGGCAAAAATCACAATATTCCACATTTTGCCCAAAGTCCTTCAAACAAACGTGCCAACTGAATGTTATGAAAACAGTGCTGAAGCGCTGAGTATTAATTGGCTCCCTCTCTGTGCTCCATCTGTCTGACACGCTCATTCAGTAAAGATTTAAACTTAAAACAGACTGTCAGGATGGACTTTTATGCAAAAATGGAAATGCTTTTGTGAATTTGTGATATTTACAGATAAGGACATGACCGTAAACTGAAGTTTTCATGCTGAGGATGCAAACAAATCGGTCAAAGCGCCTCACAGGTTGCTTTTTACGCTATTATCTTAAAGTTTCAAATAAAGAATTCTCATGTTTTGGGCAGCTTGGATCACATAACTCTCCTGCAGCATCTCATTCTGTCTCCTCCACTATTTTTAGATGCATTGGGTCTATAGAAATGCGTCATTCAGTGCTGTAATTTGTTGTATGTGCACTGTGGGCGGACCCGATTAATCGATAATGAGAATCGTTATCGATGATTTTCATTATCGATAACAATTGATTTTATCGATTAGTTGTTGCAGCCCTAATTTCCAAGCATACTGTCCCTGCGAGTATAACAAATGGTACCATTTCTGATAATAATCCCGTATATATTCCAATAAAATCCGGTGACCTGGCAACAGTTGCTTCAAATCCAGGTTATTTGTATGTGCAGGTTCTACTCTCAAAATATTATAACTTTAATTGTTATGATTTAATTTGTATAGTTTCGACTTTATTCTTGAAACATTTTGACTTTTATTCTCGCAATAATTCAAATTTATTGTCATAATTTTTACTTTATTCTCAAAATACTTCGACTTTTTTTTTTTTCAAAATATTACAACTTATTACAAAATATTACAACAAATTTTGTAATTTTAGATTTTTTCTTTTTTTTTTTACGTGACACCAAAACGACGTCGTAGCAAACAGTACGGTTGTGTTACAATAGAGATACATAACATAATGTGAACAAAATATTACAAAGCCCTAATTAAATTAACTAATAAAATTGATTGGCCTACTCCTTTTCAGAAGCAACCTAACAGCAATAGTTCACCCACTTGTCATATACTCACCCTTGTTGACGTTTTCATCAGTGAAACACGAATGAGGGGATGGGAAAAGGGTAACTGTCAAGCTCCTAAAAGTACAAAAAAAAAATAAAAGTACAAAAAAAAATAGTTTATGAATTTCCTGTGCTTAATTCCAGATTTTCTAAAGTCACTCTCATTCTCTCAAGTTGAAGTCGAGGTATACCAAAATATAAGCTGTAACTCCCTGGAAATCTTCATTTACCTGCATTTAAATCTGGCGCGCACGCGAGAATGCCTGTTTGTTTACGTAAGCATGGCGCATTGCGCTATAAGAGCACTCGTCACCATCTGGTCACCATATAAGGAAAAGAAGGCGGAGAATAAACAAGAGCACACAAACCTCATTGGTTCTCGCGTCCACCATCAACACAGTAAATTTGAATATGTGAAAATAAAATGACATTTGAGAATTAACAGTAAATTAAGGGACTTTTTTTGACGACAACTGTAGAATGAATGAAGCACAGACTGATTGCGTGAGTGTGGTATACAGCATATTTATCTCCACTATGTTTGCATATTGTTAAATAGTAGTGCCACCTTGTAGACATCTCATTTTTTTTAAAATCTTTAATCTTATGTCCTAATTTAGTTCTTAATGCAGCTGGTCAAATATCAGAACACGCTCTGAGTTCTAAAGATAAAAAGGTACCATAAATTATCAAAACCATTTATTATTACCTTTTCTGAAAGGATGGATCTGAGCAAAAAAAAAAAAAAAACAAATATGTAGAACCATAAATAACCTCTAATCAAACTATAATTTGCATCATTAAAAGCACATATTATTCTCTTTTCTCTATTATATCTTACAGCAGTACAAAATGACATAGAGGCTGAAAAAAAGTTAGCTACTTTTAAGAAGGGCATTTTAAACATATTTTTAAAGCTAGATTGGAAAATCAGGATGATGATGATGACCAGCAAATAAAAACAAGTTCACTCCGGTTTTGAATGACACACAGCCTTCTGTAAACTGTTTCTGTGCTGCCATCTAGTGTCAAAGTGCCAGAATGCCTCTCATTGCCACAGAAAAATCACACGTGATCTATTTACTGTGATGTCTTTATATATTCTCCGATATTTAGTTTCTTCTATGCCCCAATGAAATGAGGTCGAATGCCTTATCCTGAGAAAAACTAGTCTCTCAGAAAGATAAAAAAAAATAGACAGAAAGATCACAAGATAGAAAAAAATAGCACAGACTGTAAAAAAAATGGTCAAGAAGACACTAAAGTCTGTAATCAAAAGTCAAAGATCCTGACATGAACTCACTGAACATTGTATTCTCATTATACTCTGAATGACCAGAAGTGTGGCTCAGCAGTGATAAAAGCTGACTAAACACTTTGATGAATCAGAGGATAGTCAGAGAATGTTGCATCACCAGTACTGGAGGCCTGTCTGTGTGTTTACACAAAATAGCTGAACCAATACATCAGTACATGGATAGAAAGTTTGGGCAAAGTGCAAATTATATGATGTTCAGCTGTATAACGTTTGTTTTAGTGTAAATGTTTATTTTTTGAATATTTTGTATAACATTTAGCCTACTTCTCAAGAGTGAGTTAAACATAAATAAATAAAATGTAAATGTAAATAAATACATTTATACATAAAATAATACATTCGTGAAATTGGCATTGGTGTCCATGTTTTATGGGGACATTTTATACTAACATATTGGTTTTTAAACTGTCTAAAATGTATTTTCTATCCACTTATCCTAACCCTACACCTAAACCTACCCCTCAATCAAAACTTTCTGCATTTTTAGATTTTCAAAACACTTCTTTCTATATGATTTATAAGCTTGTTTCCTCACGGAGACCGAAAATACACACATTCCATAGGCGTAATGGTTTTCATACTGTACAAACCGTACTTTTTATCACCCTACACCTACCCTACACCTAAACCTAGCCCTCACAGGAGATTGTGCACACTTTTACTTCCTCAAAAAAACTCATTGTGCATGATTTATAAGCCTGTTTCCTCATGGGGACCTAAGAAATGTCCCCACATGGTCAAAATCTACTGGTATTACTATCCTTGTGGGGACATTTGGTCCCCACAACGTGATGAATACCAGGTACACACACACACACAAATTAATGAGGGCTTGTAGCACAAAATGTCACCAAAATGAACAAAAATGCCACATAAATTCAAGATAAACGGGCAAATAATGGCCTTACAAAATTAAACAATGTATCGCGGATGTCGCAATTAAAATGAAACAAGAAAATTAATTTAAAAAGTGTCAATTACGGAATTACATTTCTCTTACACTGCATTATGCTGCGTTCCAGGCAGGTTTTTTTAACTGGTAAATCACCACTTCAAACCACAACTCACGACTTTGTAGCGTTCCAGGCAAGTCAAGCCAAACTGCCTGGGCACATTTATGAATTATTATTATTTTTATATTATTATTAATTTGATTGCAACGTTATATTGTCCTAAGCTCTATTTTTCCACCGTGTACTACTTGCGTAAACACTGAACCCATTAGAGCTGACATTGCTGTTTCACTGGCTATGTTACGTCAGAACTCGGAACTGGGAGTACATCGATCTAGTACGAGTTTACGAGTGGGAAGTCACGGGTTTGACTGCCGTTCCAGTGCACTTTCACTGGTAGAAGGTTTGAAAAACACGGGTTACGGGTTGTCTGGAACGCGGCATTAGATTGCTTTTACGCGCTGCTTTGTGCAGCGTTGAGCCTTATAACCAATCAAACGTGTTTCCGTTGAACTTAAGAATGTATTGGCCAATCAGAGGCGCTTAGATTAGTCAGCGCTGAAAATGCGCCAATCAGTCTGTAAAATTAGTCACCGGAGCCTGTTGATTGCCAGGAAAATGTTTATGGGCCATTCACCGATGGGTGCCATTTCTGTCCGCAGGACATTATAGGTACAGACATGCATACAAATTAATTATAAAATACTTTTTATTAAGCAAAGTGTCCTGCACATTAATGTAACTGCAAAATTTAAGTCGGCCTATATCATGAAAAAATTCAAAACTACCTAAAACACAGAAAATATAGCATTTGTATAGCATGTCCCCAGTGTCTAACGCTACATTTTAACATGAAATATAATGTTTAGAATCTTTCAGAATCATTTTATTTTGCATTTTTTGTGTACCCCCATATCCCACCTGTGCTTTAAATACATTTATTTCAATGTCTCAGAAAAACTGGGGCAATTCCAATTCAATTCTTTATATTTGATGATATCGTAACAGTGGCTGGGAGCCTCATTATAAATATACTGTCATGTTACCTAAATTATTTTAAAAATACAAATCTTTGGTAAATCACTACATTTGCTGAGTATTATCATAATATTAGCATGTACTCCATGTGGCTAGATTTATGTATTTGCTCATTTTATTCTAAAATCTCAATCCTGATACTTTAAGTCCTGTTACTCATATCCTCATATATACAGTAGTGCCTGAGTAATGAGTAGTGTCATCTGATTTATTAATGTAAATATTAGGCTATATCCATTATAATCTAGATAAATTAGAAAAAAAAAACACACAATTCTAGGGTCAAAAAATGGCCCCTTAATGGAAAAGATATTTCTGACCCTGACACACACACAGACAAATTTCCTCCTCTAGATTTGTATTTGTTGCAGAGACACAGTTTAAGTAGCAGCTATTTTAAGACACTTAATTTTCCTTAAGAAGCCTAGAGTCGCTTAACAATGAAAAAGTAAAACATAACAAATAATTTTTTAATTAATAATTCAAAGTTCCAAGAGAATGAGTCAAAGTTCGTATGAATCCACACCCATTGTATGAATCACTGAAACAAGACTAAATGATGTGATGCTGAAATTTAAATTAAGTTACACAGCTTTTTTTGAAATACCTCATTATTTTCAAATCATAACTAATAAACAAATAATGCCATAATTTCATGGCTTTTCTGGACTGTATATATAATTTCAACAGAGCTGTCTGAATTACATTTTCAGGATGTCTAAAATAAAAACCTACCCAGTTACTTAGTCCAAATATTGAAAATACCAGTCCTGTTAAATTATGTTTACAGTTATGTAAAGTGAAACTGCTTAGAATACTTAATCTTGAGGTAAAGATGGACTGTTTTTCATGCTACTTACCAGTCTTCTATTAGGGTCAGAAATTAGAGCCTTTGACAAAAATGCCACTAAAATACACAAAAATGCACCAGAAATTTAAGGAAAAGGGGAGGTGGTCCTGCCCCAATTAAACTATGTATTGCTGTGTCAGAAGGATTGACAGAGATATATAGAATATAGAAATATTATAGAAATATAGAAATATTGCCTCTTAATGGAAATGTTAATTTCTAACCCTGTCATGAAGTAATATGATTTGTCAGAGTTATAGTCTTTTTTTAGACATTTTTACAGAACAAGATCACAAGCAGATGACTGTAGCTAACAACCACAAACAGAAGAAAACAAATCTATCTATTGGCAAAAGGCCATCATGCTGAATACAGTAAGTACCAACAGTGAGTCAAACAGTGAATTTGTCGACACCCAGTTCACATTATTCACAACAAAAACATCACCAAAGCAAAGGCTTCTGTTGTAATGCTGAAATACGTGACATGTACACTGTAAATTGTGAGTAAGGTTATTGTAGGAAGATTAGTGGAAGTCAAAACAGAGCGGTGATCTCAGATAAATGTGATGCAAAAGATGAGGAAACATGAGTAAAAAGGAAAATGCTCTGAATCTTATCAGGGAAGAAAACTGTTATGGCTGATATATTATCTTTATAGTTCAAATACACAAATGTATCTGATTAACTGCCAATAAACACATTAAATAAAAGTGACCAGAGAAAAAGAATATATTAAATTAAACATGTATGTAAACATTTAATTATTAAATTTGAAATTTGATTAAATCTTTTTCCATGTTTAAGTGCTATAATCGGATTCCAACCCAGAAAATGTGAAAAAGAACCCAGTCATTTTTTTTAGTAAGCTTTTCTCAGCTTGTGATAAAACGAGCCGCTCAGATTTCGCTCCGGTGTACCAGTTCTAATGCCGCATTCCAGACCAGGTCAGAAAAGGGAAATGTCCCACTTCCAACTTAAATGAGTTCTAGTCAATCACATGCTAAGTTACCATACAGCTGACAAAAAGCTAAATTTAAGGTATCATTTTATAAGCTTAATGTCTTAATGTCTAAAGCCCCGTTTCCACCGCACATTCCCTATAGGGGCTATGGGGCGGTACTCAATGTGTTTCCACCACAGGAACCAGGATCTAAATAAAGTTCTGGGTAGAAATTTGCCCCTCAGAGAGTCCCTGCTCACGAGATAGAAAACCCGCCCAATTGCTACTGATAGCCTAATTGCGTTTCGAAGGAGGGGTGCCTGGTAAAAATTGTGTTTGGAGGCATAAAATACACATTTTATGGCTGGGTTTCCCCTGGTAAAATTCGCATTCCAATTGCTTAATATCAGGTTATTGGGGTCGCTTCAACAGTGGTCACTGCAACAGTGTTAAAATAGCCCAATTCCGTGGGAAAATTGCGGACTTGGCAAAACTGTCCGGAACTTTCAGGGGTGCTGAATATGCTGATTGGTTGAGTTCAAACAGCAATGTAATTCAACCACCATTTATTCGCATAATTTTCTAAATATTGCTGTTATTGTGTCATGAAATGTTAATTTAAGGCTATTTCAGCTGAGAATGAAGCCGTTTAAAACTGAAATTTTAAGTTTATTTATAAAGACAGCGTCTATTTAAAAAATGTTCTTTGCCGATTTCGGAAATGTGAGCTTCAGGCGCTCAGTGTTAGGGGTGCGTGCAAGACGAGACGAGACGAAAGTCAAAGTAGACAGTTTCTTTAATATAATACTCCAAATGGAACAGGGCAGGAACAGGGCAGGAACAGGGCAGGAACACAGAAGGCTTTCTTACACAAACACGTAACGTTAAGGACCGACAATACACTGAACTCAAAGACAGACTTATAAAGGGAACTGATAATTACAGACAGGTGACGGGGATCGGGACAAACGAGGGCTAAACCAAATCACACAGATCTACAGGGGGAGACAATGGGAGAAACCAAAGACATGAACTGACTGAACTGTGACACTCAGTGCTCATGTGTCCCACCTAGAGCGCCTTACCTTGGTTAGTCCTTCTACATTTACCCCTGATTTTGCTCCGGTGTACCAGTTTTACACATTCTAAATCATAAACATCTTAAAGACACCTAATAGATGTCTATTTGAAATCTGACAGGAGACGTCCTATAGATTTGCCGATGAGCAAACAACCTAAAAAACTTCCAGATGTAAATACAGACGTCAAATAGACGTCTCCTTGATGTGCGTGTGCTATCAGATGCAATGCAAGTCTGAAAGTCACACGCATTCCTATGTCACCAGTTTATTTGCCTAATCAGTAAGTTATTCCACGATGGAAACTGTTTGGTCACATTTGACTGCCAAAAGTATGAGAACATATTAATTATGTCTATTTATCACTGCCCAGAATAAAATGCGATTGTAAAGCGTATTCAGAGAAGTTATCAATACACAATCAATGCACATTATGTGTTAATAATTACTCGAAATTGCTGCAAATATAGTAAAACTGCTGTCTATCCTACTTAAACCCATTCAAACACATTGACAGCGCGGAGTTGTTTGGAACTATTGGGCGCTCCACGAACCACGTGACCGCGCGGCGGCGAGATCAAAGCGTGTCGCAACTCTCTTTCTCTATGGCTCTGCACTAAACAAACATCAACAAAAATCATTTGGATCTAAGCGGGTTCTGCCACAGATGTGTTGCTGGATATTCTCAAAACGTCATTTCATGAGCATTTTTAACGAGTCCATGTCCATTCAAAACAATCACAGTTAATGTTTGACAACCAGAACGTGGTTCTATAGGGCTTGTAAATTCGTAAGAGAGAGTGGAAGTAGGAGGTTGTGGAGCATGTGGCTGTTCTGTATGCAGGCATTAGTGTATTGACATGAGCTGCAACCAATAGCCAGTGTAGAGAGATAAAGAGCAACCAAAGAGCAACTAAAGAAAAAAAAACGTTGATTTACTGCCAAAGATTTTCAAGATGACCTGATGAATTAGGGGTGGGCGATATGGCTTAGAAAAAGCACTGTGATCAAGTTAGCCACCATCTGTCAAGCCAGCCACCATGTTAATGAAATTACGGTACGGATACATGAACCAGCCCAAAAGCTGACTTTTTAAGTGTCTTTCTCAGCTTTTTGGCCACACGTCTGTACTGTAATTCCAAAAATAGACAAGAAATCCATAGTTGCCATAGTTTCCACCCTCGGAGAGTTGTGTTTTGTTTATTTGCCTAATCAGTGAAGCCTTTTTTAACTAAAAAAGATTTAGAGATATTGATCCATACTTTTGTGTTTTCAAGACTTGATTATTGTAATTCATTATACATTGGTGTCTCCCAAGCATCTTTACGTCGGCTGCAAGCAGTACAAAATGCTGCAGCCAGACTTTTGACAGACACCCGTAAGTATGATCACATCTCTCCTGTTTTGGCCTCCCTGGGCTGGTTGACCATTCGAGATAGAGTTGATTTTAAAATGCTAGTCTATGCCTATAAGAGCTTAAATGGACTAGCTCCATCATATCTTTCAGAACTTCTTGAGGTCCATAAGCCCTCTAGATCTTTAAGATCTGCAGAGAAAGGGATCCTGCTGTCTGTACCGCGCACAAAATTCAAGCAACGGGGTGATAGGGCCTTTGCTGTAGTTGCCCCTAAGCTATGGAATATGCTACCACTTTATATTAGGTCTGCCCCAACTGTAGGCTCTTTTAAAAGCCTTTTGAAAATTCACTTACTGCATATGTCTTCTTTAGGTGAAGAGGGTTGAGCTCTTTTGCATCTGTTTTATTATGTGGATTTTATTGTGGTGTTGTTTTATTGTTTTATTTTAATTTTAGAATTGCTTGTACAGCACTTTGGTACAACTTCCTGTTGTTGGAATAGTGCTTTATAAATAAACTGAAACTGAAACTGAAACTGAAACTTTGTTGTAAGCTGTCCTCCGCTTTCTCTGTAACGTCAACAATGTCTTGTATTCTGTGTTTGGATGTAGGACTGAACATAAAAGTCTTGGATTGCTTTTATTTTTGAAGGTAATGCATCTTTAAATCTACCTAAATACGTTTACAGTGCCATGCAAAAGTATCCATACCCCTTTATTTTATCACATTTTGCTGCCGTTGTTGCCCTTTAACCCAGCTAGCCATGTATAATGTTTGGGGAATGTTTTCTACTGCAAGTTTTATTTTAGTTTCCAGAATGTTCTGCTAAAAGGTAGGATAACACTTTCTAAAACATTCTAAAAATGTTTATTGACAACATTGTTAGAACATTTTCCTCTAACATTCTAATAAATCTTCCCATCACACTAGATGTGGATTTTTGCTTGAAATTTTGGTTGTAAGTGAAAACCCAAACTTTGTTTGATGTCAAGCTCCAGCGTGATCAAACATTTCCAAAAAACTGCATTACCAGCTTCACTTATTATACACTAGACAGACTTTATTCTTCATTTCTGTCATACATTTACACAAGTTTAAATTTGAGAAGTTGTGAAAATTCTGTTTTTGCTTTGTCTTTATGGTGCATGTAGTGTAGATTGATATGTAGATTGAAAAAAACAGTAATTTAAAACAGTTTAACATAAGGCAGCAACATAGCAAAACGTGAAAAAAATATAGTGCTTAGCTAACGTTTTAACCATATTTGTGTGCATATATTATCAAAGTATTTTAACTGATCAGTGCCATGCTCCCTGGCGCTGTCAAATGGTTGGTCCTTTACAGCTCTGTAACATGAACACTGTTTGTTCAACTTTTGTTCAACTTTCAACTTCCCTTATGTATAGCTGAACACCGGTTCTCTTGCTTTCAGTCCTGTTGCTTCTACTGACTGTTTATTGCTTTAGGTATGCAAAGCAGAGATGTATATACTACATTTTCTTCTGAAGACGGGACGGAATTATTCATGCATTTAAAGTAATACACACGCCACATTTTCCACATGTTATAATAAACAAATAGAAGGTATTTTGAGCTTGAACTTCACAGACACATTCTGGGGACACCCAAAACCAATACTGCATCTTGTAAAAAAGGGCATAATAATTGCCTTTTAAAGCACATGCAAATAATGTACTTTTGTGAATGTGTGCTGTAGCACGATACTATGATACTTTTTTTTAAAAGCAGATTGTGGAGACATTTTAATCATCCACAATCAAAAATTGTGATATCAAACACCTCTATGATAAAAGGAGGTTAAAACATTTCAATGAAGAGCATAAGAACAACATCAGAAAACAAGGCCTTGAAGTTCTGGAAGAGTGTTTTATGAAGTGATTTGACTAAATTGGAACTTTTTGGACCCATGGATTAGCAGCTTGTCTGGTGTAAAAAAAGACAAAGCTACTGTAATAAGCAGAAGATGTTACGGATTGGTCAGGTTCTGCACCCACAATCACACCCCGACCACAATCACCTGAGTTCTGATCACCACGCACCTGCACTCAATCAGCAACTCACCATAAGAGCACCACACACACAGTCATCATTGTCCGGGCTCGTTTGCATGAAGCGGACTCATTGAGCTTCACTCTTGTGGTCTCAAATCCCTGCTATACTTACCGTCAACCTTACCTTCTGATACTTACCTGTGTTCTCATCTATTCCAGTCGAAGTCATGTCTCAGTCTCCAGTCAGCGGTGTGTCAGCCATAAGTCTGTTTACGGATCTCCAGCAGTGTGTGTGTGTGTGTGTGTGTGTGTGTGTGTGTGTGTGTGTGTGTGTCTCCACCTTCACCGGTCCTCCTCCCGTCGTTCCTGGAAAGGAAAAGATATACTGTCTTCACGTATCCATCTACACCTCAAGAAACTCATCCAGGACTGTTCACTTACCCGGTTTTGCACGCTATCATCTTCATCCTGCTCTGCTGTAAATAAACTTGTTTATATTATCACTTACCTCAGTCTTCTGGTCTGCTTCCGTAACAGAAGAACACCATTCCCATGGTCAAGTATATAGAGACAGTCCAGTCTTGTTATGAGGGTGTTTTAATGTTACAAGGAGTGGAAATTTTGACCGTATGAAGAACATTATGCCTTTTTGAAGTATCGGGCCATTTTGATCACCCAGCTAACAATTTTCTGTTCAAAGAATGTTCTGAGAACATTATGCTATGTTCTGGTAATTTTTTCAGCAGCAAGTTTTATTTTTGTTCCCATATTTGTATATTTTCCTAAAAGGTAGGATAACATTCTCTAAAAACATTCTACAAGTGTTTATTGATAACATTGTTAGAACATTATCCCCTCAACATTTAAATATAGATTTAATCGGGAAGCTTCCCACTGGACATTGGATGTGGACTCTAATGTTGCTCAGATGTCAAATTTTGGTTGAAAGTAAAAACCCAATCTTTGTTTGATCACAATGAAGCTACAACTTAATTAAATAACTTCAAAAACAGCATGGTCAGCTTTACGTATTACAGTTTTTTTTTCAGTCGCCAACAAGCGTTTGTCCAAACAGTTGTCACATTTTCAAAACTCTAAACACAATTAGCACAGCATCGGTCTTTTGTGGCCATACCATTCACACATTTCATGTCGTTTTCACCCAATATGCAGTCAGTGAACACATTTCCACAATGCTTACATTTTCTTAACAGACAAGCTATACCTCCCAACAAAATTATGGATTGTTTTTGTAGTATTTATGAATGTTAACACACAACATCCCACAATAGCAAAAACAATATTCCAAACCTTAGATACAGTATAAAAACCTCTGCTTCTGCAATGATATCAGTTCAAAAACAATATCAATATAAAAAATATATCTCAGCTGATAATAAACAAACAATTGAATAATTGACACACAGCTGATTTATGTTGGGTAAATTGGGCCAACCACAGCTTATTCCATTCTGGCTTAGACTCAGTGGGGTTTATAAGGGAAGACTTTGAGGAGTGATGTTTTTGGAAACAGAAAAAAAGACAAACACTGTAATGTCTGGTCGAGGAAGAGTAAGAGCAAGAGCAAGGGGCCCAGGGAGAAGAGCAGGCCCAGTGAGAGGAGCAGGAGCAGTGAGAGGAGCAGGGCCAGGGAGAAGAGCAGGCCCAGTGAGAGATGCAGTGAGAGGAACAGGAGCAGTGAGAGGAGCAGGGCCAGGGAGAAGAGCAGGCCCAGTGAGAGATGCAGTGAGAGGAACAGGAGCAGTGAGAGGAGCAGGGCCAGGGAGAAGAGCAGGCCCAGTGAGAGATGCAGTGAGAGGAGCAGGGCCAGGGAGAAGAGCAGGAGCAGTGAGAGGAGCAGGGCCAGGGAGAAGAGCAGGCCCAGTGAGAGATGCAGTGAGAGGAGCAGGAGCAGTGAGAGGAGCAGGGCCAGGGAGAAGAGCAGGCCCAGTGAGAGATGCAGTGAGAGGAGCAGGGCCAGGGAGAAGAGCAGGCCCAGTGAGAGATGCAGTGAGAGGAGCAGGGCCAGGGAGAAGAGCAGGCCCAGTGAGAGATGCAGTGAGAGGAGCAGGAGCAGTGAGAGGAGCAGGGCCAGGGAGAAGAGCAGGAGCAGTGAGAGGAGCAGGGCCAGGGAGAAGAGCAGGCCCAGTGAGAGATGCAGTGAGAGGAGCAGGAGCAGTGAGAGGAGCAGGGCCAGGGAGAAGAGCAGGAGCAGTGAGAGGAGCAGGGCCAGGGAGAAGAGCAGGAGCAGTGAGAGGAGCAGGGCCAGGGAGAAGAGCAGGCCCAGTGAGAGATGCAGTGAGAGGAGCAGGAGCAGTGAGAGGAGCAGGGCCATGGAGAAGAGCAGGAGCAGTGAGAGGAGCAGGGCCAGGGAGAAGAGCAGGCCCAGTGAGAGATGCAGTGAGAGGAGCAGGAGCAGTGAGAGGAGCAGGGCCAGGGAGAAGAGCAGGAGCAGTGAGAGGAGCAGGGCCAGGGAGAAGAGCAGGCCCAGTGAGAGATGCAGTGAGAGGAGCAGGAGCAGTGAGAGGAGCAGGGCCAGGGAGAAGAGCAGGCCCAGTGAGAGATGCAGTGGGAGGTGCAGGAGCAGTGAGAGGAGCAGGGCCAGGGAGAAGAGCAGGCCCAGTGAGAGATGCAGTGGGAGATGCAGGAGCAGTGAGAGGAGCAGGGCCAGGGAGAAGAGCAGGAGCAGTGAGAGGAGCAGGGCCAGGGAGAAGAGCAGGCCCAAGGAGAGGGCAAGGTAGAGGTGTAAGAATGCGTGGTGGTGGCATTCCAAGGGCTGCAAGAACAGTAGTCAGTGATGAAATTCGTGCCACTATCATTGACCATGTAATCAACCATGGTCTTTCACTAAGAGAGGCTGGTGAAAGAGTGCAGCCCAATTTGAGGCGGTCAACGGTTGCCTCCATTATACGCATCTTTCAACAAACCAACAGGTAAGTATTGCATTTTACATGGATTGTTTCTATTCTCACTTGACATGTCAATATGGTCATACAGTAATGCATATGTTGAATTTTTTGTCTTTCTAAAGAATGCAACGTCTTCCACCCTCTGGGGGAAGAGGAAAGCTCCTCAGTAATGATCAAGAGCTTGCCATTGTAGAAATGGTTGCTGCAAATAATGCAATAAAACTGCGTGAAATTCAAACTAGAATTGTGGCGGACCATGAGATATTTGACAATATCGATAGAATCAGCCTCACAACCATTACGCGGACATTGTCCAAACACAGAGTGCGGATGAAGCAGCTCTACACTGTTCCCTTTGAGAGGAACAGTGAGAGGGTCAAGGAGCTACGACGACAATATGTCCAGGTATAGTGTATATTCAATTCAATGTCCAGTTCTATAAGCTTTGCACTTTGCAAGTAGGTAACCTACACAATACTAGGTTACAGTACAGTATGGTATACAGTAATAACATGACTTACATAAACTTTGTATCAGAGAGTTATGGAATTGGAGGCCAACCAGGCCCCTCATGAATTCATATACATCGATGAGACAGGATTCAATCTGGCCAAAAGGCGTCGACGTGGACGAAATGTAATTGGAAAAAGGGCCACAGTTGATGTGCCAGGACAGAGAGGGGCAAACATTACCATGTGTGCAGCAATTGCAAATGCAGGATTACTCCTTCACAGATGTCAGGTTGGACCCTATAATACAGAGCGCTTGCTTGCCTTTCTCAATGATCTCCACCAGCGCCTGGTTCCAGAGCAGGGTCAGGAGGGTGAAAACATGAGGACCTTTGTAATTACCTGGGACAATGTGGCTTTCCATCACTCACAAGCAATAACAACATGGTTTGAAGTCCACCCAAGACTGGTAAGTCTCTTCCTTCCACCCTATTCACCTTTCCTCAACCCCATAGAGGAGTTCTTTTCTGCATGGAGGTGGAAGGTTTATGACCATCAGCCACATGACCAGATGTCCCTCCTTGAAGCCATGGATGCTGGCTCCAGGGACATCACAGTTGATGATTGCCAAGGGTGGATCCGACATACCAGGCGGTTTTATCCCAGGTGCATCGACTTGGATAACATCAGATGTGATGTTGATGAAAACATGTGGCCTAACCCTGAAGATCGCAGAGATTAGATGCAAATTTTTTGCCTTTTTTTAGCCCCCCCTCCCCCTCCCCCCCTCCCCTTTTTATCTTGGCTTTTTGCTGTTGTTTTTTTGTTCAGAATGCTCTTGTGTGTTTCATGGATATTTTGTTCACTGTAAGCAATACTGTAAAACTTTTTCTGTTCTATCATACCGTGTTTCTACTGTACCTCCTGTAGTAAACAGTAAAGAAAAAAAAACTTGTTTGCTTTTTACTGGAATGCTTTTGAATGTGAACATTACTGTACATGTGGACAGACAGTTCCCAACCAAGAAATTTAGTGTCAAAATGGTGGATTGCATGTTTTGCATGCAAATACCTGTAAAACTGAAACATAAAAAGTCTATGCAGTTTTTGTAATGTCAACAATAGCCAGTATTTTGAAACCTGGTGTACTTTGATTGACTGCATGTACCTTGTGAACTGAAAACAAGTGTTATTCTTTGACAGAATAATTTCATTTTGAGTCAGGTTTCCAGTGTTTTGGTAAAGTTAGTGTGTGCAGAGAAAGATGTGTTCTATTTTGAAATGAAGAGTTAGTATATATTTAACAAAATGTATTTTTGAGAAGAAAATTATCCATTTGCCCAATTGTGTTTTGTAGATGCGAGTCTGTGTTAAGAGTTTAGAAAAAGTATCTGAAGTATGGGTAAGCGCTTGTTAGCGATTGAAAAAAACTGTATAAACCAGGTTGACTTTATTTCTTCCATACTTTTCCAAAAGGTATTATTTAGATTAAAAGAGGCCAAGAGTCGAAATGGTGACATCAAACCAAAGTATTACTTTCAAACAGACATCAACATCTAAACCTCTATTACAGTTTTTTACAGACGCTAGGACACATTTCTCAATACTTAGGTCACTTTTGCAAAACTCTTCACACAATTCTCCTAACCGACTTTCAGTTTGGCAAAGCAGTTCATTTCACATTCAAACTGCACTACAACTACCAAAACACTTTATTCAGGTATCAAATAAACTCATTCTTCCAGAACACTAGCAAAGGTTGACAGCCGACAAACACACTTTGTCACCCACAAAACAATGAGCTAAAAAACACTAACAACATGTAGCATTACACAGTGTTTTCTTGTGAAAAACAAGGACACATCTCTGTTTATAATTGCAATATATATTGTTTTTAACTGCAATATATGTTACTGGAATGAATCAGACATGATGCAGAATTCGTCAATATTTTATGTTGTTTATTTATTTTTATTTTTTTGCACTAAGTAATTCCAAAATACAAGAATTTGTATACACACCATCCACTGATACAGATACAATAGTAATGCTAATCTGCTCGCATTTTTAGATTTGAAATATGTTTCAATAAAATATTGCTGTTGAATTTTGCTGTCTTATTCAGTTTTGCATTATGTTATTGTTTTGAACATAAGTTTAACAGTTTTGAAAACAGTATGTAAGCACGTGCAAAATGTCCTGTACGTACAAAGATTTTTGGCAGTTGTTGTGTCTGAGTGAGAAAAGAACTCATGAAATTTGAGAGATGTAGTCATTGAATGCATTTTGTGCCAAAACAATGATAATTGATCCTCAGTTTAGCCCACATAGACTTCTGTTGTGCTCACTGTGTGAAGAGTTTTGCAAAAGTGACCTAAGTATTGAGAAATGTGTCCTAGCGTCTGTAAAAAAAACTGTGATCTCACATAAAAACTTGTGTAAATGTATGACAGAATAAAGTCAATCTGGTTTATAATAAGGAAAGCTGGTAAAGTTTTTTTTAGATATTTGATGACACTGAAGCTTGACATCAAACAAAGATTGGGTTTCCACATCTAGTGTGATGGAAGCTTGCCACTGAAAACATTCCCAAAACATTAAACAGCTGGGCAGTGGACTTTCCAGCAAATATATCTAAAGCATGCAAATCTACTGAGGCCTGACTCAGGGATTAGTCACTGAATGTTTTTGGAGAGCCCTATTCAGTCTCCAAATGGAAATGCCTTTACAATATTTGGTAGAATTTGAAGAGAGCAGTGAAACCATGGGAACCAAAGATTATGAGTTATCTGGAAGATTTTACACACAAGTAACTGGCTAAAATTCTATAAATGCAATTTCAGTATTAGTAGGTACAAAGGAAATATGTTATTTTAGTGACAGCAATGGTTATCATAGTAGTGTGTGTGTGTGTGTGTGTGTGTGTGTGTGTGTGTGTGCGTGCGTGCGTGCGTGCGTGTGTGTGTGCGCGCGTGTGTGTGTGTGTGTACCTGGTATTCATCACGTTGTGGGGACCAAATGTCCCCACAAGGATAGGAATACCAGTAGATTTTGACCTTGTGGGGACATTTCTCAGGTCCCCATGAGGAAACAGGCTTATAAATCATGCACAATGAGTTTTTTTGATGTAGTAAAAGTATGCACAATCTCCTGTGAGGGCTAGGTTTAGGTGTAGGGTAGGTGTAGGGCGATAGAAAGTACGGTTTGTACAGTATAAAAACCATTACGCCTATGGAATGTCCCCATAAAACATGTAAACCCAACATGT
Organism: Garra rufa; assembly: GCF_049309525.1. Classification (NCBI taxonomy): domain Eukaryota; kingdom Metazoa; phylum Chordata; class Actinopteri; order Cypriniformes; family Cyprinidae; genus Garra; species Garra rufa. Next base: position 11,361,169 of record NC_133375.1, read on the forward strand.
GTGTGTGTGTGTGTGTGTGTGTGTGTGCGTGCGTGCGTGCGTGCGTGCGTGCGTGTGTGTGTGTACCTGGTATTTATCATGTTATGTGGACCAAATGTCCCCACAAGGATAGTAATACCAGTAAATTTTGACCTTGTGGGGACATTTCTTAGGTCCCCATGAGGAAACAGGCTTATAAGTCATGCACAATGAGTTTTTTTTTTTTTGAGGAAGTAAAAGCGTGCACAATCTCCTGTGAGGGCTAGGTTTAGGTGTAGGATAGGTGTAGGGAGATAGAAAATACGGTTTGTACAAACCATTATGCCTATGGAATGTCCCCATAAAACATGTAAACACAACATGAGTAATATTGCTTGAATGCAGGATGACAAAGACACAGGTCAGAGAGTGCTTGTTATAGGACATGTAAGGAGTACTCATTAACTTACAGTCTGCTCCAGATTCCATTGTCAGAGCCAATCTGTAGATATTAAGTATCCTGTAGGGTAAAGTCTCACCATAAAATTAACTAAAGCAAAGCAGATAACATGCACTGAATCCTAGACTGTTAAATCTTATCTTTAAAAAAATAAAAATAAAATAAAATACAGTACACCAAAAGTTGTACTAGTAACATTATTATCAGATGAATGTTTTTGTTAGCCTAAGTTAAATTTACATTCACATGTACCAACTGTCACATTCATGTCTGTTTTGGTACTTGGTTTCTCCCATTGTCTCCCCCCGTTGATCTGTGTACTTTGGTTTAACCCTCGTTAGCGTAATCCCCGTCACCTGTGTTTAATGATTAGTTCCCCTTTATAAGTCTGTTTGTATATTTAGTTCTCTGTCTGTCTTTATTCGTTGTTGATGTTCACGTGTGTGCCTGTTCCTGCCTGTTGATTATATTAAAGATAGTGTTTATTGTGTATCTCGTCTCATCTGTCCATCACGCAATCGTAACAGAAAAGACCGAACAATACAGTTTACCCGGCGTTTTCCCCTGCGTTTGTTTTTCGTCTTTTTTTCTCAGTGTTTTGTTTTTTTTGAAGTATTTTTTTCACCATGGACCCTACTGTTCTCCTCATCCTCCTGAAGCAGGGTGAACGCTCTCTTGAGGACCACATCTGTGACTATCTCCTCCTGGCGGAAAACTCCCACTTTCCGGATAGCAGGCTCTGTAAGTTCTTCTATATCGGACTCAATACTACCACCAAGTCGCTGCTATCCGGGGAGGGTCTTCAAGAGAGCCTGCCAGATTACATCGAGTGGGTGCTGGCAGCCCCACTCCAGACCCAGAACCCAGCCAACCATCACCCCGACAAGCGGAGTTCGAGCCCGAGCCCACCGCAGATGGAGAGCCAGATCCAAGAGTGACAGAGCCAGAGCCTGACACGTCTGACCAGATGCGAGAGCCGGCATCAACAACCGCGACGGTGGAGTGCTGCGTGGAGCAAGAGAGGGCGATAGAGAGCCCTGCCCACTGCACCACCACTGGGGGTGAGCTTGAGCAACATTCTGGGGATCTAATTGACTTTTCTCTGAAGTATCCATCTGTTATGATCTACCTGTCTGCCTGGAATTCCCACCCACCTGCCCTCTTCTGTCTACATCCATGTCTGTCTGACCACCGCTGTCCCCTGACAGCCCCTCAGCTCACCCTCAGCCCGCCACCTGTGCAGTGGGCTCGCCGCAGGTGTGCCAGTTTCCACCGGTGTTATGGCTAGAGGATCCCTCAGCTCCGCCTCCAGCCTCAGAGTCCAGAACTCCGCCTCGGCCCTCCGACCCTGCAGCTCCACCATGGCTCTCAGCATCCTCATCTCCATCGTCGCCCATCGGTCCACCAGCTCCACTGGGCTCCCTCGTCTTTCCGGCTCCGCCCTGGTCAGTCGTCACCCCTCCGTCACCTCAGGACTCTGCTGCTCGGGCTGTGCCTCGCCACTCTGTCCCACCGGCTCCTACGGACTCCTCCGTCCCACGGGCACAGCCTCCATCCTCTGTCGCTCCGGCTCCGCCACGGATCTCCGGATCTCCGCCTCGGCCGCCAGAGCCTTGGGCTCCGCCGTGGCCCTCCGGATCCTCAGTGTCGCCCTGGATCTCCGGCTCTTATTCTTTGCCTCGGGCTCCTCTGCCAGCTGCTCCGCCTCTGTCGGTCGGCCCCATGGAGTCATCAGCCCGTTCTCCACCATGGCTCCTCCCTCCGTCAGCTCCACCGTGGGCCGTCATCATGGCTGTGGTCTGGGTCCTGCTAGGTTCCTCCTGCTCTGGGTTCCTCCTGTTTCCTCCCTGGCTCCTCCCACCATCGTCGCCCCCTTGGACTATCTTGTCTGCCACTTGAACTTTGGTTTTGGTCCCCCTCCTGGGGTTGCGTCCTCCTCGGAAACCTCCTCCATCAGTGACTCTGTTGTTCTGTTTTGTCGTCCCTCTCGTCTGTTTTGTTTTCTGTCTACGGCGCGAGGACACGCCTATGCGGAGGGGGGGGCGTAATGTCACATTCATGTCTGTTTTGGTACTTGGTTTCTCCCATTGTCTCCCCCCGTTGATCTGTGTACTTTGGTTTAACCCTTGTTAGCATAATCCCCGTCACCTGTGTTTAATGATTAGTTTCCCTTTATAAGTCTGTTTGTTTCTTGAGTTCTTTGTCGGTCTTTATTCATTGTTGATGTTTACATGTGTGGACATTCCTGCCTGTTGATCTGAAGATTATATTAAAGATAGTGTTTATTGTGTCTCTCGTCTTGTCCGTGCAGCACGCAATTGTAACACCAACAGGTTCCAAACCAAATAAGTATTGCTCAACAATTGTGTTTGAATTTAAAAGAACACTTTGTGCAGTACAGTGTCTTTTACGTGAAGGGAACAGTATCAGGACTGTGGAATAACAAACCAAAAATGTTTTTAAATGGTTGTATTTTTTCAATTATATATTGTACACTTTCGTGAATATAAGCCTTCAGGTATATCCAGAGGCTTTAAAGTGAGTCACTATGTCAGTTTAATGTCAGCTTAACAGACATACGTTGTTTCATACTTTCCCAAGACAAACAAACCAACAAACAACCTGTAGTTTCCCAGATAACATTTAACATTGAAAAACAGTAGCAATCACTGATCTGCATGACAGATTAGAATGGATATGTCACATCCAGCATTTCATGCACTGCCTGTGTAAAAATCCCCAGGTGAATTACCTACTGTTTTAAATGGAAGCCTGTTTCTGCCAATAAAAATAAAGAAATAAATTATAAAAAATATAAAAATACAAACTCACAATTCTCAATAATTTGCAAGGAAACATACATACATCAGATAATAATATTGATTACATTACTAGTACAAAAGTATTGTAATTAGTTACTTTTTAGGGAGTAACACAATATTGTAATGCAATACTCTTAAAAATAACTTTTCCCAACACTACAGAAGACCACCAGAGCAGGGCAGAAAACCAACAGGGCAGAGCAGACGGTACCTGGAAATCTAAAACATGAAGCACAGACAGAGCATTTACGGCAAAGTCCCTTTTAAGGAAAGTCTGTTCACTCGGCGGCCATATTTGCAATGCCTCTGGGCAGCTCAGACAAGACCAAGTCCTATCTAAATGAATGGGGGAAATCTTAAAAACGGCTCACTGAACTCACAATTAAATAACATATTTCAAATCAGCAACAAAATTTGAAATGAACTGCCTCATGAAGGCCGTTTCTCATGCTCAAATAGTGTTTAAAAAGCTTATTTAAGACTAGACCAGCCAATGCACATGCACAGACAACAGGCTTATGACTGCGTATGCACATTGGTCGGTCCAGCCTCAGGTTTCTATGGGAATTGGTGCTTCTAACAGCCACTGAAGTGACGCAATGACTTTACCAATCAGTGATTTGCTCTTTCATTTAGAAGGCGGGACTATTCCGCCATATTGCGCATTGCAGTTTCTCCCATTCATAAATGTAGGAGTGAACTGTCTTTGTATTTCTATAGTCTTTGATTTACAGGCCAAAGTGCCGGGGTAGAGAACTAACACAGTTGCCTACCCTCAACAGAGTTAGTCTCCTTGGTTGTGACAGACACGGAAGAGGATTCATGAACTGCCTCAATGATAGTGACTGGACAGACAGAAACTGGACAGGCAGTCAGTTCAAAATTGACTGGATTTTTCAGACAGTTCAGTGACTGAAACTAGACAGGCAGACAATTCACATTAAGGCACATTGATAGAAACTGGACAGACAGAAAGTTCAAAATCAGACTCATACTTGAATTTGGACACAGCAGTAACAGTAACACACCTGCATTTACCAATACTTAAAGTACTTTTTCTAAACTCTTAACACAGCAACACATCTACATCACACAAATAGCCAAGTAGTTAATTAATTGGCCAAAGCCACATTTTGTTAAATAAATACAAACTCTACATTTCAAAATGCTGAATAATTTTTCTACATATATCAACTCTAAGCTATCTAATTACAGCAAACCCGATTCAAAATCGAGTAATTCGGTCAAAACATTTCCACTAGTTCCTATCCAACAGAAACATATAGTCAAATCATAGCACAGCGACTGTCAAAATACTAACAGCTGATGGCTTTACAAAAACGGCATTACTTTTCATGTTTCAGTTCTACTTGCATATAACAGACAATATAAAAATCCATTGTTTTGTTTTTTTCTAATTTAGCCTTCAGTTTACCTTCAACTGAACCCTTACATTACATTGTAAGTTAACATACTGTCTAAAACTAAATAAGTCGTTACTTTATAGAATGTACAATAGAAAAAGATAGGGTCCCCTATACAGAAATTCAATTGGAACCTTGATTGAAGTTGCTTTCCAGTGGGTTTGGGTTGGATGTGGATAGTGCCCCCATGGTACAGTAGCTAATGCCAGTGATCAACAATATTGCCAACATACATGGCCTTCATTTACTATGCAAGCTTGTTTCCATCAAAGACAAAGAAAATACAAAGAAAATACAGAAAATACAGTAATTGTGACTTTTTCTCTCACGATTCAGATTTCTGCTTTTGGAATTGCGAGTTTATAATTCAGACTTTATCAGAATTGTGAGATAAAAAATTCACAATTACCCTGTATCCTTCATATTCTGTGGCAGAAATAAGCTTTCATAGGTTCCACGTGTGTAAGGGGAAAAACAAACATAAAAATGCATAGTCCAGCACACATTCTTACTTCTCTCTCCCTTTTTCTGATTCAACTATTCCTCTACCTCCTACAACTATTTCTCTCCCTCTCCCAGGCATTATTTTTTCTCTCTCTCTCTCTGATTCTTTGTGTTGTTCTGCATCCACAAAACCAATTCAAAGAGGTATTTTTTACTTTGTTGATGTAATGGAAAGAACTTCAGCACCTGACTGTTCCTTCAACTGAGACTGGAATCACTATTTCAAAATATTTCATTACAGTTTTTTACAGACGCTAGGACACATTTCTCAATACTTAGGTCACCTAAGAAAAAGTTTCTAAAACATTTTGGAATTTGAACGCCATAAACCCACAGTCAGATTGTGTACAGATTGAGGAAATTCACTCCCTAGGAGTGAGCATCCAGCAAAGGTCACTTCAAAAGCAAGATGTGTAATAGTCTGTAAGGTCACAAAGGACCCCTGGGTAACTTCTAAGCAACTAAATGCCTTTCTCACAATGGTTGATGTTGATCAAGTCCACCATGAGTAATCAGGAAAGCCACTGCTCTCAAAAAAGAACATTGCTGCCTGTCTGCAGTTTGCTAGGAATCATGTGGACAAGCCAGAGGGCTACTGGAGAAATATTTTGTGGACGAATGAGACCAAAACAGAACTATTTGTTTTAAATGAGAAGCAATATGTTTGGAGAAAAGAACTCACTGCATTCCAGCATAAGAACCTTATCCCATCTGTAAAACATGGTGGTGGTTGTATCATGGTTTGGGCTTGTTTTGCTGCATCTGGGCCAGAATGTTCTGAATTATACCAGCAAATTCTAAAGGAAAATGTCAGGATGCCTGTCCAAAAGATGAATCTCAAGAGAAAGTTGGTCATGCAGCAAGACAACACCCAAAGCACCGAAGATATTCTACCAAAGAATGGTTAAAGAAGAACAAAGTTAATGTTTCGGAACGAATGGGTCAAAGTCTGGAATGTTGAAAAGTTGTGGAAGGATCTAAGCAAACAGTTCACAGGAAGAAAACCCACCAAATCAGAGTTGAAGCGGTTCTATACTGAGGAATGGGCTAAAAGTTCCTACAAACCGCTGTGCTGGACTGATCAATAGTTGCAAGAAACTTTACCTGCAGATATTGTTGTAAAATGGCATCACACCAGATACTGAAAACAAAGATTCACATACTTTTGAAACTCACAGATTTTTTAACACTTGATCATTTTCTCTATAAAAAAAGTATCCAACAGGTGCCGCCACAATGGCTGATTTCCAGAGTGATGACACTCTAAAAGAGACAACAAGTGCTGTGTTGAGTCTCTCTTTCACTTTAAACTGGCAAGGCTCAAAAGCATGTGCAAATGATACATTCCGTCATCTGTCATCGCGTTAAAAGCGTGAAACCTGTGGGAAATTGTAGATTTATGTGCAATACCCAAAATCCCACACCGAATTTCAAGTCCTTGTCTCCTCTGCTAATTCCTAGACTGATGAATCATCCTCTGTTTTTTTTTTTTTTTTTTTTTTTTTTTTTTGACAAGGGCTGATGACAAGTACATTGTGTGCCAAAACCATCTACTGTCTCTGTTTACAATTTGCCTGCTGTGGAAAAATCTAAGCAAATGTTGAGAAGCAGGAGGGAACATAATAATAATACCAATAATAAAGCAATTAATTTTTGTGATTTCTAGTAGTTGTACCATAACTTGTACTTTTTGTCTTATTTATGTGTTCATTTATGCAAGTGAGGATAGCAAAATAAAGTAAACATTTTTTCTTTAATAAAGTTTTTTCTTTAATTGCTAATGCAACCTTTTTACACCACAGGCTGAACAAAATTAAGCATTGCTTGGTAAACAATGTATTGTAAACAAAGGTCAACAAAGTATTGATAATTGTGTAAATATTGTCATACTGACAGTCTGAATTTTTGGTTGATTGTAATCCATTACATACCTTTCTTTCAAAGTTATCTGACATTATCAAAATAAATTTGTTGTGACACTGTTTTACTCTGAGTTCTTCTCATATTTTATTACTGTTTCCTAAACTATAGCAAATAAACTGATAATATCAGAAATGTTGAAGGTGTCTGAATACATTTTTAAAGGTTTGACTGTATGTATAGCTTCTTTCTCATACAATCAATGTTACCACCTCTTGAATTTTGTTTATCCTTTTCAATTATGATAAAGAAGAAAGACGACGGTCTTTCTTTCACAAAATGTTTTGCAGCAGGACTCTTCAGATCTTTTCTATTTATTGCACTTCTGTGCTCTGTGATCCTTTCCTTTAGAGGATTGAGTCACTTCCAGAACAAAAGTTTAAAGATAATTTACTCATACCGTTGTCATCCAAGACATTCACGTCTTTCTTTCTTCAGTCATAAAGAAATTATGTTTCTTGAGGAAAACATTTCAACAATAATCTCCATATAGTAGACTTCTATGGTGCCCAAGAGTTTGGACTTCCAAAATGCAATTTAAATGCAGCTTCAGAGCTCAGGAAGATCAATCTAACGAAACGATTGGTCATTTTCAAAACAAATGTACAATTTATATACTTCTTAACCTCAGATGGTTGTCTTGTTTTGTCTCTGCGATGCACATGCATAGTCTGTGAGAGCCAAATATAGTTAGGGTATGTTGAAAAATTCCCATGTCGTTTTCTTCTTCAACTTCAAAATCATCCCACATCACTGTTTTATCATTTTTTAATCTTTTTTGCATGTTCACTTTGTAAACACTGGGTCGGTACTTCTGCAGCGATGTAGGACAATTTTAAAGTTGGAGGACAAAATGAGATGGGAGTTTTTCAACATACTCTAACTGTCTTGTTCACGCAGACCTAGACAAGATACAATACAATACAATTTTTGGTAACACTTTATAATAACGTTCAGTTGTACGTCATTTATAAGTGGTTAGTTAATGATAAACTAATGATTTGCAAAACATTCATAAATGTTTAATAAGTGATATGCTAACAATTTGTGTATGTTTTGTTAATTCATTTACAAGTTATTTACAAGTAATTAGTTAATGATGAACTAATCATTTACAAAACATCACTATGCATTCATAAATGATTAATAAGTGATATGTTATTTTCATCTGTTTTGTAGATTAAGTTCTAAATCATTTACAAGTGATTAGATAATGATGAACTAATAATTTACAAAACATGATTATACGTTCACAAATGATGATTAAGTAATATGCTGACAATTTACAAATCTGTCGTAATTTATCTTAAAAAAATAGCATATCATGAAATAATCAAACAGATCCTTAGTAAGTGGCTAATACGTTACTCGTTAATATATTATTTGTCACGTAAAAATAATTAAAATATCAATCATTTACATTTTTATCCTTCACTGAAGATCGCATCATGAATAAATCATTTACAAATCTTTCTGCATCCCCTAATCTAAAGTGTAAACAATTCATCAGTTGTAAATGTTTTACTCATTTTTCAAAGGTCTTTCACCCAGTGTGTATACCCACCTGATACCCACACAACCTGGAACCGGCAGGTTTGTAAAACATTTACAACTGATGAGTAGTTTACACTTTAGATTAGGGGATGCAGAAAGATTTGTAAATGATTTATTCATTATTTATTCATCAACAGCTTTTGAATACTTTGTAGTGTGTACTGCAATGTAAGGGCTGACTGGTGAGGGTAAAGATGTCTTCTCTGGCAAACATGAGCTGCGCCCCAAATGACGCACTATACACTCTGCGCTTATTCACTATGTACTTATGCACTAATGCACTTTGCACCATGTAGTGTATGAATTATATAATGTTATTTAGTATATAACGCCCTAAACAAACTTTCACAAGAACCTCAATTTTTTTTTCATATCAGCTTCAAATTTGGAATAACTTATTTAGATGTAAGACTTCAAATTGATATCAAATTTAGGATAAAACCTGTTATGTACAATATGTATTTTATATAATAAAAATTGTACAGTGTATTCTCTTTACAGTAAAGTTTTCTTTAAAAAGAGACCTAGCTCCAAAGTGTTCATGAATTACAATTTATGTTTGGATAAACTTAAAAAATGGGGGTGACAGTTAAGGGGTTAACTAGTAATTTTTAACCATTTACTAAGGATCTGTTTGATTATTTCATGATGCCATTTTTCAGTTAATTTATGACAGATGGGTAAATCGTTAGCATAGTACTTACAATAAAATGAACATATCACTTATTCATAATTTATAAACACATAGTCATGTTTTGTAAATAATTAGTTCATCATTAACTAATTACTTGTAAATTAATTTGTAAATGACTTGTTAATGAATTAACAAAACATACACAAATTGTGAGCATATCACTTAATAATCATTTGTGAATGTTTTGTAGGTCCCACTTTACATTAGGTGGCCTTAATAAATATGTACTTACATTTAAATTAATAATTTGGTACAGTGTATTTATTGTGTACATACATGTTTTTACATTGAATTTATATATTTTTAAAAAAAACTATATGTAATTACATTTGTGATTAATTTCTGTAATTACCACTGTTGAACCAACCCTTACACCCTAACCCACCCTTAAACCTACTCATACCACCAAACCTGCCCCTAACCTTACCCATATCCCACCTTAATAGAAGCAAAAGCATTTTGCAATGCAATATGTACATTGTACTTTTTTAAGTACATAATAATTAAGGCCACCTAATATAAAGTGTGACCGTTTTGTAAATGATTATTTCATCATTAACTAATCACTTACAAAAGACTTACAACTGAACGCTATTATAAAGTGTTACCCAATTTTTATTTATAGAGCACAATTTAAAAACAACCGAGGTTGACCAAAGTGCTTTACAACACTATTAATAAATACGCAGTAAGAAAGACACAAATTATAAAACATAATAACACACAAGCTGTAAACACAGGCGAGGTTCCTAAGGCCAAAAACACAGAACAATAGTTCAAGAGATGTTGAACGCCAAGGAAAATAGATAGGTTTTAAGAGTGGACTTAAAAACAGACAAGGTTGGGGCAGTTCTGATGTGAAACGGGAGATCGTTCCATAACTTTGGACCAACAACAGAAAAGGCACGGTCACCTCTGGTTTTTAGTCTTGTCCTAGGCACTTGCAACAAATTAAAATTAGTAGATCTGAGTGATCTTGATGGAATGTAAGGCTGTAACAAATCAGTTAAGTACTGTGGGGCCAGACTATGTAAAGATTTAAAAACAAACATTAGGATTTTGTAATCAATTCTATACTTAACTGGCAACCAATGAAGTGAAATTAAAACCGGCGTAATATTCTCGTATTTGCGCTTTCCTGTGAGAAGCCGGGCTGCTGCATTTTGGACTAACTGCAAACGAGAGACACAAGACTGAGAGACACCGACATATAAAGAGTTGCAGCAGTCAAGCCGAGATGTTACAAATGCGTGCATAGCTATTTCAAGCTTCTTTAGAGATAGAAATGGCTTTACTTTTGAAAGAAGACGAATATGGTAAAAACAAGACTTAACCACTGTACTTATCTGCTTATCAAATTTGAGGTTACTGTCAAACAAAACACCCAGATTTCTGACACATGAGGTACTGTACGGTGATAGAGATGTACTTTTGAAATCATGTACACATTGATCAGTGGGACCAAACACTATGAATTCAGTTTTACTCTCATTGAGGCTCAAAAAGTTTGTTGCCAGCCAAAGTTTTAGCTCCTCCAAACAATCCAGAATAGGCTTAATGGCATTCTTATTTCCACGCTTTAAAGGAATATAAATCTGAGTGTCATCTGCATACAGATGGAAAGAGACCCCATATTTACTAAAGATAGACCCTAGTGGAAGTAGATAAAGAGAGAACAACGCTGGACCCAGAATCGATCCCTGAGGTACACCAGATCTTAACTGTATCTCAGAAGAGGAATGGTGCCCAATATTGACCACAAACCTCCTATCAGTAAGATATGACCTAAACCATTGTAATACTGTGCCCCGTAAACCAACGCACGTTTCAAGACGCGAAATTAGAACGTTATGATTGACCAGATCAAAGGCAGAGCTGAGGTCTAACAAAACCAAAGCCATAAACTGGCCAGAGTCCGTAGTCAACATGACATCATTTAAAACTCGTAAGAGGGCTGACTCCGTGCTATGGCAAGATTTAAAACCAGACTGAAACTTTTCATAAATAGAATTATAAGATAAATATGACTGAAGTTGGTTTAAAGCAACTTTCTCAAGGATTTTAGATAAAAAAAAGGCAAATTTGAAATGGGACGAAAGTTAGACAACTGTCATGATCTGGGCTGTGGGGCCTCCCTCAGCCACTTGGGGTCGCTGTTTTCCCTTCCCTACACTGCACTTCCTGATTACATTCACCTGTCTTTGTCATTAGCACTGATTCACTCACAGCTGTTCACTATTATCTGGTCTTTAAAAACTCTCACCTTTCACTCCTGCTTCATGGCTGCATTGTCTTCTGTCTCGTGTCATGTTTGTTTTTCATGCTCCTGAATTCCCGGACTTAAGTTATGTTCTAGATCTTGTTTATTTTGTGTTTTAGTTCTTAGTTTGCCGTGTTGGCCTTTTTGTTTGTTTAATTGTGTTATTATTAAAAATCACTACTTACCTGCATTTGGACCCAGATCTCCTCCTTACTCACCCGTGACAACAACAGCGTGGAATCGAGATTTGTTTTTTTAAGATGAGGTCTCACTGTAGAAAGTTTGAAATCATGGGGAACAGTCCCAGTTTGGAGACACTTGTTAATAACAGACAGCAGATCAGGGCCAACAGTGTCAATAATCTGCCTGAGAAAGCGTGGTGGAATAACATCCTGGGGACACATTGTGGATTTCAAACTAGACATAGTCCTAATCAAGGTGTTCAGGTTCACAGACTCAAATTCAGACCAAATGGAACCAGAGTATGGAGCATCAACCAATTTGTATGATGACATTGACAATGTAGCTGTTATTTCAGAAATCTTATCATTAAAATAAACAGCAAAATTCTCACATAGAGTGACAGATACCTCAGGAAAAAGATTAACTTTTGGATGAAGTGCAGTCTCGATGGCAGAAAATAAAATATTTGGCTTATAGCTGTTTTGTGTTATTAACTCTGAGAAATATTTACACTTTGCTGCTTTAGCAGCTCGCTGAAAGGCAGAAAGAGAGTCCCGTAGGATTTCATATGAAACTTGTAATTTGTCTTTTTTCCACTTTCGTTCTGCCTTTCTGCAAGCCTGTCTAAGGGAACGAGTAGTATCATTATGCCAAAGTACTGAATTTTGCTTACGTTTTTTCACTTTTAGTGGTGCGATAGAATTTAAGATATTTGAACAGTTATTATTAAAAATACTAAGATGTTCATTGGCATCCAAGCAACAGGTGAGAGAGTTCATAACCTGGGTAGCACTTAATAGTTCATACTTCGAGGAGAATTCTTCACTTGAGCGATCCATAAAAATACGAGTCCAGCGTAGCAGTGATGATTGATTTGGATTATTTCCATCGAACATCATAGAAAACCGTATAGGCAGATGGTCAGATATAGCAGCGTCCATGATCTTTATATCCAACAGTGACAGACCACGAGATAGGATCAAGTCCAATGTGTGTCCCTGAACATGAGTAGGTCCAGTCACCCATTGCTCAAAATCAAAGGAATCAAGTAAACTAAGAAAATCCTTTGAAAGTGGTTTAGAGCCACAACACACATGGATGTTAAAATCTAAAATCCTGTCATAACTAACGACAATTTCACTCAAAAATTGAGCAAATTCATTAAGAAAATCCTTATTAACATTGGGTGGTCGATAGATGACGGCAAAAACAACAGGGTTCACTAGAGAAAGTTGAAACAGCAGAACTTCAAAACAGTTATGAGGCCCAGTTGATAGTCGGCTGCAGAAATACGAAAATGTTTAAATGCCATCTACCCTTTCTAGGTCTTACCATTCATCATATAAAATCCACAACACAGCCACAATCAGAGATAAGAGGTGCATTCTCTGCTCCTCAGGTCTCATTCACTAAGCTTTCTACCCACCCCGTTGAATTTATACATTTACTCTATAACAACAAATAAAGTCAAGTCCTGTCCTGCCCTATACTTTTTTTCACATTCTAAAAGCTGTTTCACTCTGAAATATGTCACAATACATAAGCTATAACTTCTGTTACATGACTTTAAATTTTGCTGAGCAGGACACTAATTTTGAGATGGTGTGAAATCAAAAATCCAAAATGCAATATGCAATAGAGGTTTGCTTTTTTTTACATTTAAATTGGCATTGCCTTATTCTAGTTGTAAAGGTTTAAACAAGGTTAAGATTTTGTGTTTCATGGATATTTTGTTCACTGTAAGCAATACTGTAAAACTTTTTCTGTTCTATCATACCGTGTTTCTACTGTAGCTCCTGTAATAAACAGAAAAAGAAACGTATTTGCTTTTTACTGGAATGCTTTTGAATGTGAACATTACTGTACATGAGGACATACAGTTCCCAACCAAGAAATTTTGTGTCAAAACGGTGGATTGCATATTTTGCAAGCAAATACCTGTAAAACTGAAACATAAAAGTCTATGCAGTTTTTGTAATGTCAACAATAGCCAGTATTTTGAAACCTGGTGTACTTTGATTGACTGCATGTACCTTGTGAACTGAAAACAAGTGACATTCTTTGACAGAATAATTTCATTTTGCGTCAGATTTCCAGTGTTTTGGTAAAGTTAGTGTGTGCAGAGAAAGATGTGTTCTGTTTTGAAATGAAGTGTTAGTATATATTTAACAAAATGTATTTTTGAGAAGAAAATTATCCATTTGGCCAATTGTGTTTTGTAGGTGCGAGTCTGTGTTAAAAGTTTAGTATCTGAAGTATGGGTAAGCTCTTGTTAGCGATTGAAAAAAACTGTAAATATTGTAAATCACACAAACAACAAACATATAAAAGAAATAATGAATAATAAAAGAAGCATGGTCATGTCACATGCCAAATTTCAGGAAATGATGATAATTCGATGCAATAAAAAGTGAATGAAATACATGAATGAACATGACTAATTTTTTTTTTTTTGTGAATTGACATATATTATGTGGTAATCATATATTGAATGTACAGTACATACAGAAACTCATCACCACTGTCATTCAATTAAATTTTTATTTACTTGCATTTGATCAACTCTATTTCGTACTTTACTTGGTATTTGTAAAGCATCATAAATAAAGTTCAAATGTATGTCTCTAAATGCAATCACAAATAGATGCTCAGAAACAGCAATGAATGGAATTCAGTGGAATTTCCATGAATTGAATTCCACTTCCTGTAATTCCAATTCAATTCCAACTCTGTTTCCTGTAATTGTTGTTGAATTCTAATTCCAATTCCATTTCCTTCTTTGAATTGGAATTGTTGAGTTCATTCCTGAATTGACCCCAACCCTGTTTCCAAAACATCACTCCTCAAAGTCCTCATTTTACTGTATAAGTGTAAATGTAATAGGAAAAAATAACCACTGCCTCTGAGTGTAAGCCAGACTGGAATCAGCTGTGGTTGGCCCAATTTACCCAACATAAATCAGCTGTGTGTCAATTATTCAATTGTTTGTTTATTATCAGCTGAGATATATTTTTGATATTGATATTATTTTTGAACTGATATCATTGCAGAAGCAGAGGTTTTTATACTGTATCTAAGGTTTGGAATATTGTTTTTGCTATTGTGGGATGTTGTGTGTTAACATTCGTAAATACTACAAAAACAATCCATAGTTTTGTTGGGAGGTATAGCTTGTCTGTTAAGAAAATGTAAGCATTGTGGAAATGTGTTCACTGACTGCATATTGGGTGAAAACGACATGAAATGTGTGAATGGTATGGCCATAAAAGACCGATGCTGTGCTAATTGTGTTTAGAGTTTTGAAAATGTGACAACTGTTTGGACAAACGCTTGTTAGCGACTGAAAAAAACTGTAATAAATTCAAGGCACTATAATTTCCTTATTGATTTGATACAACTATTATAGCTATACAAATATAAAATAATATCATTTTGTGATTCCTGAATTTATATATGAAAACTTCGTTTTGAAGTGCATTCATTATGTTTGTATAAGAAAATTCGGTAACCTTGCCTATTAAGTTGTTTTAATATTATTGATATTTTTTAGAAGAAGTTAAAAGTTAAGAACAAAGGAATTAGCTTGTAGTCTATATACCCCGGTTTCACAGACAAGGCTTAAGCCTAGTCCTAGACTAAAATGTAAGTCTGAGCTGTTTCGACTAAAATAAAATTGCACTGATTGATTTTAAAATATATCAGTGCCTTTGTTTTGTCTCAAGATGCACACCAGTAATGTTTTTTTCTAAGCATGTTTATAAAAATGACTTAAATGTCCTAATTGAACTATGGCCTAATCCTGGCTTAGTCTAAGCCCTGTCTGTGAAACCGGGCCTAAATGTTTAAGGCTATAGGCTGATATTTTTCTTAACTTTTATTACACTGTAGATCGAAATAAAATAATTCTTGATCAAATTTAACATCGGAGAATCACTGACATAATTTAGAGTACTTCGAAAACAAAACTACTTAAATCTGTATAAAGGAAAGACAAAATAAATCACAACAAGAACAATCTTGTCATCAAGAACATTTCTTTTGACAAAATTACCTAATTAATGCCGAATGCTGTTTGACAGTGAACGCATCTCCACCGCCTAGCCGCATATAATCGCTGGTGTCAGTCGCAAATATTAAACATGCGGGTCAGGAAGCGGGTCGGGTACAATATTTACTTTTTTTTTTTTTGCGGTCCGAGTTGCGGGCGGGTTATTGAAAACGTCGGTCCGGTTTGGGTTGTTTATACATTGACCCAAGCATCACTGATGGCCACCTATCCTGCTTTTTTGCTATTTATTGGTGCAGTTACGGTATGGACAAGCAGGGGCAAACTACCAACACAGTCCAGCCTTGACAGAAAAAGAAAAGAAAATTGACAGCTGTGATACATTAGCACACACCATGTTTATAAAGCATTTCACAACTTATATTTGCCTCTGCCACAGGGCAGCTGTGGCCTAATGGTTAGAGAGTCAGACTTGTAACCCAAAGGTTGCAGGTTCGAGTCTCTGGTCCGGCAGGGATTGTAGGTGGGGGGAGTGAATCACCAGCCTCAATACCACGACTGAGGTGAGTCCCTTGAGCAAGGCACCCAACAGCTCCCCGGGCGCCGCAGCAATGGCTGCCCACTGCTGTGTGTGTGTGCACTTGGATGGGTTAAATGCAGAGCACAAATTCCTAGTATGGGTCACCATACTTGGCCTCATGTCACCTCCTTTCCTTTTAATATTGTTAAGACCAAATCTACAGTACATTAAACATGTTCATTTGCAAAAAGAATAACATGCTTTATGGGAAACTTAATATATTTAGCTAATTATTGGATGCAACAAGCAAAAATGTAAATTTTCTAGTTCAGCCTCTTACCTTGTAATTTTAGCAAATGTATTAAAACAATTAGTTACAAAAAAGATTAAAGATTAGTTTTAAAGACATTCAAGTTTGTTACATTCATGTTTGTTGCATAAACAAAGGTGTGACTTACCATACTTCTGTATTGTAAACAAAAACGTAGGGTTCCACCCTGATTAAGTCCTGAACGTCTATGTGATTACTGACAGCCAAAAGTACATGACAGGAGCTTTCAGCCAAATACTTTCACATTTCAAAGTTCTGTCAACAACTATGTGACAGTTTTCCTATTGTGTGTGTGTGTGTGTGTGTGTGTGTGTGTGTGTGTGTGTGTGTGTACCTGGCATTCATCACGTTGTGGGGACCAAATGTCCCCACAAGGATAGGAATACCAGTAGATTTTGACCTTGTGGGGACATTTCTCAGGTCTCCATGAGGAAACAGGCTTATACTGTAAATAATGCACAATGAGTTTTTTTGAGGAAGTAAAGGTGTGCACAATCTCCTGTGAGGGCTAGGTTTAGGTGTAGGGTAGGGTTAGGGCGATAGAAAGTACGGTTTGTACAGTATGAAAACCATTACGCCTATGGAATGTCCCCATAAAACATGTAAACCCAACATGTGTGTGTGTGTGTGTGTGTGTGTGTGTGTGTGTGTGTGTGTGTGTGTGTGTGTGTGTACCTGGTATTCATCACGTTGTGGGGACCAAATGTCCCCACAAGGATAGGAATACCAGTAGATTTTGACCTTGTGGGGACATTTTTTAGGTCCCCATGAGGAAACAGGCTTATAAATCATGCACAATGAGTTTTTTTGAGGAAGTAAAAGTGTGCACAATCTCCTGTGAGGGCTAGGTTTAGGTGTAGGGTAGGTGTAGGGCCATAGAAAATACGGTTTGTACAGTATGAAAACCATTATGCCTATGGAATGTCCCCATAAAACATGTAAACCCAACATGTGTGTGTGTGTGTGTGTGTGTGTGTGTGTGTGTGTGTGTGTGTGTGTGTGTGTGTGTGTGTGTGTGTGTGTGTGTGTGTGTGCGATTACATGAGTAGAAACATGCTGCTTATAATCATATTCCTGAATGCATCTATTTCTGAATGGTTAAAATGTGTTTTTTAGAAGAGAAAGAAACAATGGATACGCGAATAAATCCAGAACACATGGTAACTCCACATTAGCGAGGAAGGAATGACACACAAACACAACTAGTAGACCTGACACATGAGGAAAGCACAGACTGGAACTAAATACATGGGGTAATTTGGAACACAGGTGTACAGAATAAGTAATTAGATGAAATGAGGACAGGAACATGACCAAATAAGGAAACACACCCTTTCCAGAAGATGCGTCCTTGCCTCATAGAAAACAAAAGAGGAAGGATAAAGACAGATACCAGGAAGGAGGATGATAAACAGAGTCCAGAGTGAAGACAACAAAGGGAGGAGCCAAGGAAAAAACAGGAAGAGCCAGGTAGACGACAAGAGGAACCAGGGAGGACCAGAGGGAGGGTGGAGCCAGGGAAGAGACAGGAGGGACTTGGAACCAGGTGGGATCCAGGCCACAGCCACGATGACAACCAAAGAGAGAAGCCATGGAGGAGGAAGGCCTGGTGGCTCCAGGGGGGCGACCAGTGGCGGCGGAGAAGACAGAGACGGAGAGCCAATTAGCAAGGGTGAGGAGGAGGAGGATCTGGAGGGCCAAGCCGGCGACCAACATGGAGGCGTGGACCAAGGAGGCTGCAGTGGAGCCAAAGCAACAGAGAACCAAGGTGGAGCCGAAAGAATGGAGGAGCCTGATGGACCCTGATGGAGCCTTATGGAGCCTGACAGAGCCAGAAGGCTAGAAGGACAAGGCCCAGCCAGAGGAGTGGAGTCCCTAGGCGCAGAATAGTCGATGACAGACCAAGGCAGAGCTGGAGGGACGAGAGAGCCCACTGGAGCCAGTGGAGCCACTGAACTGCCGGGCCACGACGGAGAGGATGGAACTAGAAGGTATGGTGAAGACACTGGGTTGATGGCCCGAGGCAGAATCCTGGACTCTGAGGCTGTAGGTGAAGGCATGCAGGGGATCCTCCAGCCATGACGCCGATGGAGACTGGCAGACCCGCGGTGAGCCCACCACACAGAATGGAGGGCTGAGGGTGAGGGGAGTGGCTACAAGACAACAGTGGAGGAGGAGACAGGAGTGGGTGGGAGGGGGTATTTGTGAGCCTCTGGGCTCCAGCAGGAGGAGGAGGTATTCAGGGCGGGCAAGGGGATCCATGGACACAACGGAAGCAAACGACACTGAGAGGAAAATGGACACCAGGATGGGGAAACATGCAGTCAAACTGTCTTGGTCGGGTCTTCTGTCACAATTCACTGCCGAAAGGAATGATGGAGACGTGAATAAGCAAAACATCAGCAAGGGAGGAATGACACACGAACACAACTAGTAGACCCGATACATGAGGAACGCACAAACTGGAACTAAATACATGGGGTAATTTGGAACACAGGTGTACAGAATGAGTAATTCGATGAAACGAGGACAGGAACATGACCAAATAAGGAAACATCAAATAAGGAAAAAGAATTCAGGGCGAAAACACATCAAAACTGGTCCATATTACTGACAAACTGACTTTATAAACCTAACAGCTATTTAATAAAACACTTAGTTCTTCAACTATGTCACATAAATGTTTGGCATAGAGATCAAAAGTATAACACGACATAATAGCTATGATAAAGAATTTTTTCAAAGTTCCCCTTCATGAGAAGCTAATTAAAATCCTGTTTAGCATTAAACATTTGTTTCAGATTTTGAAGGTTATGAAATGAATAGCACTGACTTGTTTCTGATTTGCATTGCTTAATACGGTCAACTTAATTACAATCATTTTTCAAAATGTTTGCCTGGAAGTTGAAATCAATTAAAAGTAATAATAATTAAAAATAAATTAAAATAAACTAAAAACTGACAATTTTGACATTCAAGCTATCATAATGTAATTTTATGTGAATTTTATATGAAATTGATATTAAATTTATGTTTTGTTTATCAGCATGTACATTACTATATGTGACCCTGGACCACAAAAAGACCACAAAACACTGTATGGGTCACAATTATACATTTTTCTTGATATCATTATTAATTAAAGATCATGTTCCATGAAGATTTTTTTCATGGAACATGATCATTCAGGTAACAACACAGGATTAAAAAATAAGCGTAAACTTCTGAACAGGGTCATTTTTATAAATTAAACTATTATTTTCTCTTGTGCACTATATGTAAATGTCTTTAATGTGAGATATCTTATTCAGGTCATTTCTAAATAAAAAATAACATGCATTTTGTATGATCCCTCTTATTTTGGTAATGAACATTTTGGAAATACTGCAAGGTGTAAGTAAACTTTTGACCTCAACTGTATACTGTCACATTTTTATTTTTAAAAGGTTAAAATCAGTACACAAAGTCAGTATAACAATAACAATCACAATAATAATAATAAAAAACGTCTCAGGTTACGTATGTAACCCTGGTTCCCTGAGGGAACGAGACACTGCGTCATCAATGCTCTGGGGAATGCCATTGGCGAACCCAGCTCTGAATCAGTCTTCAACCAATAGGATGACGGGAGTAGGCGACCAGGAAGTATATAAGCATGTGCATTTCAAACCGGCTTCAGCTTCCAGGAGTGAAGCGATGTGCGGTAGGAATGCGGGGATTATGGCCCATGACGCAGTGTCTCGTTCTCTCAGGGAACCAGGGTTACATACGTAACCTGAGACGTTCCCTTTCGGGAACTCTATACTGCGTCATCAACGCTCTGGGGAACGATATGCCAACATCTCCAGAATTCCAAATTCCTGCCCAGTGGTGTTTGTCTGGGAAAGAAAAGGGAAGCGCTGCTTCTGGTGGATCAAGCCAGGAAAAGCTCTCTGCCTGGGGTAACCAGGGCAAGAGAGACGGTACACCTCTGTCCGGGGGACCAGCCCAGAATCAGAGGGCAGTGCCCGCTGATACTTACCTGTAGGAGCACTGACGGTTCTCCGCCTGGGAAACTGCCAGGACATGAGAAGTATTACACCTCCGTCCGGGGATAGTGCCGGAGCGAGAGGGAAGTGGCATATGCCTCGGCCCTCGGGCTCGCGAGGAAAGTGGTCGCTCTGTCTGGGGAAACCAGCAAAAGAGGGACCAGAAGAACTCCGCCTGGAAAACAACCAGGACGTGAGTGGGATGACATCTCTGCCTGGGGAGCACCCAGCGCGAGAGGGAACATAACAAGTACCTCGGCCCTCAGGCACTCGAGGAGAGTAGTCCAAACTCTGTCTGGGGAACAGCCAGCACAAGAGGGACTGAATTAGCTCCGCCTGGAAAACTGCCAGGTCGGGAGCGGGATTACATCTCTGCCTGGGAGTACCCAGCGAAGAGGGATATGATCCGCCTCGGCCCTCGGGCTCACGAGGAGAGTGTCTACCTCAGTCTGGGGACCAGCCAGACGTAGAGGGAAGCGTCTGGGGAGTATGCCAGGACGCTAGGTTGCTTCGCCTGGGAAGAGTGCCAGGACGCAAGCGGGATTACATCTCTGCCTGGGACGTACCCAGCGAAGAGGGATTATATAAACCTCCGCTCTTGAGCCCACGAGGTTAAGGTCATACACCCTAGTCTGGTCACCAGCCAGAGAGGGGTCCTCCTTGGCCCTCGAGCACACAAGGAGAGGGCAATCCTTTGTCGGGGCACACCCGGATCAAGAGGGATGCAATTAGTGCCTGGAAACTCTGGCCAGAGCACGGGAAATGGCTCCGCCTGGAAACAGCCAGGACGCGAGTGGAATTACATCTCTGCCTGGGGAGTGCCCAGCGCAAGAGGAATCATAGCAGGAACCTCGGCCCTCAGGCGCTCGAGGAGAGTAGTCCAAACTCTGTCTGGGGAACAGCCAGCAAGAGAGGGACTGAATTAGCTCCGCCTGGAAAACTGCCAGGACGCGAGTGGGATTACATCTCTGCCTGGGAGTACCCAGCGAAGAGGAATATGATCTGCCTCGGCCCTCGGGCTCACGAGGAGAGTGTCTACCTCAGTCTGGGGACCAGCCAGACGTAGAGGGACAGGTAGCGCCTGGGGAGTATGCCAGGACGCTCGGTTGCTTCGCCTGGGAAATTTGCCTTGAGCTGGAAGCACTAGAGAGCACCAGAGGGGTCATTGCGATGTCTCATGAGTCGCAAAATGAGCCCCCAGAATCTGGCAAGACACTCTCTAACTCTACTTCACTCACTCTGGGTGAAGCATACATCCCCCGGGCCTCAGCCACTGCCTCGACAGGACGTCTGCTCTCATAAAACACCAAGATTTCCTCCACATGTCCAGGGCACGAAGGCATTGCCGCATGACCTTGAACTTGCGGAATGAATTTCCCCTCGGGGAAAATCCCTTGGTCTTGCGCCACCACTGTAGCGGCCTCATATGCAGCAAGCCAAAAGGTATTACGTTGGCTGCAGCTGTCCTGAGGTCTAGCAGTACTTGGGACTGTTTTACAGTAAGTGACAGGCCTAGCTTGACCGCATTCACTGCAGAATGGATCGACTCGATCCGAGCAGGTGCCAATTGTGCCTGCATCGTGGTCGAACCCCATACGACACCTAGATAAGTGGTTCTCCGTAATGGAGACAGCACACTTTTCTTGGCGTTGAGTCTCAACCCCCGTTCCTACATGTGAGCGAGAGCAGCACCTCGATCCTGCCCGGCTCACAGTGGTCGAGTATATGGATGCTCCGGAATCACGGAGCCAGAGCCGCATCCACCCACTCTGTGAAAGTTTGGGGGGGGGGAGAGTGCTAGGCTGAAAGAAGAGCTCCCTGCTTTTATTAAGGAAGGATGGAGACACACTTTGATCTGTCGTGACAAATCCATCCTCGGACCTGATTTGTGACGTAACCGCAGTCTGAACTTCAGTACTCTAACTGAAAGATTCAACTGTCTGAGATCTAGGAAGGGCCGTAGCCCCCCATCCTTCATGAAGAGGGACCACCTCGATGGTCCCTGTCTAGAGCCTGCTCGGAGCCCACCTCGGTGGAAACCCCGCGTTGAAGGAGGGTTCTTAGATATAGCAACCCTTCTTCACGGTACGCAGGACCCACATAGATACTGTCGGCAGTCGTGTTAACGCTGCCAGAAGTTCTACTGAGGGTACCAGCCTCTCGAGACTGGCCTCTATTTTGCCCTGAGCTTACAGCTCGGTGCCCTGTAGCGGTGAACTGGCAGGAGACACCTGAACTGCAGCTGCAAGTGCGGGCGATTGAGGGAACGGAACGTCGGTGACACTCTCCGTATCCACCTCCTCAGAGGAGGATAAACGGAGCACTGAGGGCCATTTGCTGGAGGAAGTACCGCCTAGCGGGCTTCCAAAACCAGCAATTGTCTGCCAGTTGTCCCTCCATCGATAACCAGACCCTGCTCTGGGCAGTAGTAATAAAAACGCCCCATATGCAGGTCCCATGTAGATATATTCAGCAGTAGTTTTCATGCTGCTCGAAATCCTACTAAGGGAATCAGTCTCAGACTGGTTCTGGTACTACCTAGAGTTTTTAATTCAGAGCTCTGTAGCAGCTCACTGGCAGGAAGCATCTGAATTAATTCCTCTGAGGACCCCCATGGGGGTAGCGAACTCTCTAGCTCTGCTACGTTTCCGGGCGGAACGACTATAGAATAATGTTCGCGGGAGATTGCCGCGCCTTGCTACACTGGAAGGGTTGGCTGACAGATCTCCCTGTCTTAGCCGAGGACCTCTCAGACTGAAGCACGATGCTCAGATCGGGCTTTAATTCGAAGCCCCCTGTCAGAAGTGTTGCTAACCCCGTCCTCTAGGTATTACCGGAGGAAAAACGGACTGCAACGCTCCATTAAGAGCCTTTTATGTAAGGAGCTGATACACGGCCGGTTACTGCTCCCGTACAGCATCCGGCACGTGTACTTTTGCACATCAGGCTTGTATTATATACATGTGGCCTGGAAAGCAAAGACGGAGCTTCCAGTGATGATGCCAGACTGGGTGACAGATAGCTGGTAAGCGTCTGTTCAACCCCCGGCACCATCTTATACCCGTGCTCATTCAGCCCCCATTATTAATAGTAAACTATTCAAAAAAGGGGGTGAAGAGCGGGTTAAAACTAGATTTTTCCGATCTAAACAGTGTTTTTCTTTTTAGACTGTGTAGATTGGGAAAACACAAAAAGGCTCCCTTTTGGAAGTGCAGACTTAGTCCGAAGAAAACAAATAGTTTGCTTTCCTACGGCTCATCTCTAAAGCAGTGGTCAAAAATAATTACTTTATTATTTGGATTGGCCACCGCTTTATTCAGTACTTCCAAAGCTCCTAACATTGAGGCAATCGGGGGGGGGGGGGGGGATTAAATACTTTTGACAACGTTCTCCACATCATCCTCCTCGGAGGAAGACAAGAGAAACGTTGAGACCTCTTTCTGGTAGGAAGAACCGCAACGCGGGCTTCCTCACCCAGTAGGAGATCATCCGATCTGCTATGCGAGGGAGGAGATAGGGGATTACCCGCGAAGAACGCTGGTGAACACTCTCTCCTCAAAGAAGCGCGCTTTCACACCGCAAACAGCCAGCCCCCTCAAGAGCTGACTGAGCGTGCTCCGCACCCACACAGCCACACACAGACTGCGTGTATCCCCACCAACAGACGCTTCTCTGCTTGGCAGGGAGGGACACGCTGTCTGTGAAGCTGCTAAACCGCTGAATTACTTTCCCCCTTTTTCTTTTTTTTTTTTTTGGTTGGTAACATATCCACTCAAATAAAAGTTGTGCAAACTGGCACAGAAAAACAGTGGAATGAAACAGACAGACAGACACAGAGCGCTTCGCTGAATGACAAAAGCTGAAGCCGGTTTGAAACGCACATGCTTATATACTTCCTGGTCGCCTACGTCAGTGCTCCTACAGGTAAGTATCAGCGGGCACTGCCCTCTGATTCTGGGCTGGTCCCCCGGACAGAGGTGTACCGTCTCTCTTGTCCTGGTAACCCCAGGCAGAGAGTTTTTCCTGGCTTGATCCACCAGAAGCAGCGCTTCCCTTTTCTTTCCCAGACAAACACTACTGGGCAGGAATTTGGAATTCTGGAGATGTTGGCATATCGTTCCCCAGAGCGTTGATGACGCAGTGTAGAGTTCCCGAAAGGGAACGTCTCAGGTTACGTATGTAACCCTGGTTCCCTGAGGGAACGAGACACTGCGTCATGGGCCATAATTCCCGCATTCCTACCGCGCATATTATCTAGAAATTGAGTTTGTTTAGATATAAGCAAACCGTAACCCATTAAATAAAATGTAGAGAATGTGGAAATTGGCATATAATCACACATAAAAATGTGGTGTCCTTTAACACAACTAAGCTATGCATTCTCACACCTACACACATGAATTCCTAGCTTCAAAGAAAAAGCATAGTTAACACTACTTTTAGTCCTCCATTTCAAACTTCCTTTCCTGGGAAAAGTCACTGATACTCTTACAATACAATACATCAAGAAATCAAGTTTCACTCAGGCTTACACTGAAAAAATGTGGTGTCGAAACTATTTGCACAAACAAAATAATTGCAAATAATAGTTTATTTATATAGACAGAAATCATTTTGACAGAAAAGGCATATTACCCTGCACTTCATCTCAGATTTTCGTGGTTGAAGTCACATGGCAGGGAGAAATAGACATCTTACAGAATGAAGAATTAAATTTAAGATCTTGCATGTACAAATTTACTCAAAATGTTCATCTATATTTATAAAAATGCATTTTTAATGTTTGGGCAGAGGGGAAGGGTTATAACCCCACAAAGACTCATAACTCATAATTTGGAATCATAACGTGTAACGTTTCTGGTTTAAAATATTTTAGATTAAATGCTG
This sequence comes from Garra rufa, assembly GCF_049309525.1. Lineage (NCBI taxonomy): Eukaryota > Metazoa > Chordata > Actinopteri > Cypriniformes > Cyprinidae > Garra > Garra rufa. The sequence continues at coordinate 11,386,720 of NC_133375.1, forward strand.
TAGGGTGGAGTTGGGGGAAAGGATTTGACCAAGGTTGGAATCAATGTATTATTAAGTTGATTTGGTAAATAAAATATTAATTTACAGTTGAGGTCAAAAGTTTACCTGACCTTGCAAAATCTGCAAAAGTATTTTTTGTTTGTTTGTTTTTTTGCTAAAATAAGAGGGATCATACAAAATGCATGGTTTTTTTTATTTAGTTCTGACCTGAATAAGATATTTCACATAAAAGACGTTTACATAATCCACAAAAAAAAAAAAAAAAATGAATTTATAAAAATAGTTTAAAAGTGTATACAATATGCTTGATTTTTAAAACTGTGTTGTTACCTGAATGATCCACAGTTGTTGTTTTGTTGTTGTTGTTGTTGTTGTTGTTGTTTGTTTAGTTTTATTCAATCAAACAATCAGCACCGTAGGTGTACATTTCCTCAAAAATGAAACAATGTTTAGAATCCAGAGCATTTGATAACCGTAAGTGAAGTTTCTACTCAACTCTACTACTACTCTTAAAACATTCTGATCTGAATGCTTGTTACAATTGCCAAAATGCCTTTCTTAATATGTTCACATGTGGGTCAGTGAAACCTGTTTCAAACCTGTATGAGAATAGCGTGAGTAAACAGTGTTGCCTGTGGCTTTTCTGCAGAATTTGGCTACTTTAACACTGTTCTGTATCTTCTGAAGCTTTAGAAAATACTTACATGCTTCCCAGAAGACAAAATAAGTGTCATTTACCCTGATCTTCAAATTCAATCATTGTGTTTCCTTCTGAAGCATCAGTGAGTGTTTGAACCTTCTGTAATAGTTGCATATTAGTGTCTCAATTGTCCTCAGTGTGAACAGACGGATCTCAAAATCATACAGTCATTGTTGGAAAGGGTTCAAATACACAAAAATGCAGAAAAACCACAGAATTTATGGGACCTGAAGGCTTTTTCTGAAGAACAGCGGGCAGTTTTAACTGTTCAGGACAAACAAGGGACTTATAAACAACTATCACTAAACAAACAAACAAAAAAAAACACAGCTGGGGATCATTCAGAACACAGTTTTAAGAATCAAGCATATTGTATGTAAACTTTTGAAAAGTTTTTTTAATTCAACTATTACTTTCTCTTGTGGACTATATGTAAACATTTATGTGAAATATATTTTTTCAGGTCAGTGCTAAATAAAAAATAACATGCATTTTGTATGATCCCTCTTATTTTGGTAAAATAATTAACATTTTGCAAATTCTGTAAGGTGTATGTAAACTTCTGACCTCAACTGTATGTACAAAATGTAAGCTTTCCAATAGTGTTACAACATACTGTTAGGCCTACTACTAACCCTGTAGTTTGTACCTAATTTACTCTACCTCAATTCTTCAATGATAAGTTGTAGATTTAAAAACTAGCAGAAAAGAAAATTTCATCACAGTTTTAGACAGATTGCAAAAAAAACAAAAAAAAAAACAGATGAGCTACAGGCATTCCTTATTCAGTATACTGTATTTGCCTTGTACGAAATTTCAAAGATATACAACATTGGTCAAACGTTAGAGGAAGATGTTCATAGTTAATGTGATGAATTCATACATACAGCCACTAAAAATTAGACCTTATTTTATTTCGTGATCTTATGCCGCGTTCCAGACAACCCGTAACCCGTGTTTTTCCAACCTTCTACCAGTGAAAGTGCACTGGAACGGCAGTCAAACCCGTGACTTCCCACTCGTGAACTCGTACTAGATTGATGTACTCCCAGTTCCGAGTTCTGACGTAACATAGCCCGCAAAAAACAACAATGTCAGCCCTAATGGGTGCGGTGTTTATGCAAGTAGTACACGGTGGAAAAATAGAGCTTAGGACAATATTACGTTGCAATCAAATTAATAATAATATAAAAATAATAATAATTCATAAATGTGCCCGGGCTGTTTGGCGTGACTTGCCTGGAACGCTACAAATTTGTGAGTCTTGGTTTGAAGTGGTGACTTACCAGTTAAAAAACCTGCCTGGAACGCAGCATAATTCAATGGTAAAGTGTCCAGATAGTGTATAGATACTTCAGAATTCCAAATCACATCTGTTATATATATATATATATATATATATATATATATATATATATATATATATAAACATATAAACATATATATAAACATACAAATATATATAAACACAGAAGAACCTTAAGTAATATCCACGGTGAGACCATTTCATCATTGTTCTCACCATATCAAATATTTCCAGTGTTTCTAGTATGAAATGGGGAATCCCCGCAAATTGCATTTGCGGCACAAACAAAGTACAGGCGTAGAAGTATTATGTAGCCATACCCACACTGACACCTACACACAGTACTGTAATATGCAGAGTCACGGTTTCACTCATACTAGTTTCTGTTTTTGTTCAAGAGCAATAAAGGGAAGTACTTTGATTCCACCAAACAATCAGCACCGTAGGTGTGCATTTCCTGAAAAAGCGAAACAATGTTTAGAATCCAGAGCATTTGATAACCGTAAGTAAAGTTTCTGGGACATTCATTTACAATGAAGAAATTTGGGATGTTTTTTAAACAAATCTTAAAACCTTAAAATCTTGTTACAATGCAAAATGTGTTTATTGATAATAAGTTCATGGTTGTGTCAGTGACAACTAGACAACTAGAGTTTTGAATAGGTTAGAGTTGTATACTTTGTTTTCATGTTGCTTTTGTGTAGTTTTAAAGGTCCCATAGAATGGAAAACTGTGTTTACCTTGGCATAGTTAAATAATAACAGTTCTGAACATGGACATGACATACCATGAGTCTCAAACACAATCGTTTCCTCCTTCTTATATAAATCTAGTGTTTGCAAAAGACCACCGAAAAATAGGTCAATTCCAACATAACACCGACTGTTACGCAACATCCCCCGGATCGTTAATAGTTACGCCTCCAACATTTGCATCGCCCAATCATCACTAACGTCAGCACATCAGTTAAACAAGGCAAGCCACTGAAGGGACACGGTTAGCTTAATGCTAGCGCTAGCCTGTTACATTGCAGTACAAAAGATTTCACTTACCACATAAACAGAGAGATGAGTGCGCTGATGATGGTGAATGATGGAGAAATAACTGCGCTGATGATGGCGAATGATTTACAGATCCCGAGAATCACTGTCAAGCAGCTGAACTTGTGTGGTAGTAAGCACTCCCTCTGCATTATAACTTTACACAGAGCACATGCGATCACAGTAATGAGACTAAAATGTTGGCGATTCAAATCGGCAGATTCAACAAACCACATATTAAAAGCGGCTAGAGCTCCTAATTAAATATATATTTTTATCAATGTGCCAGCTATAGAGATGAGCAGCTCTGTAAAACAACCAATCAGAGCAGAGCTCATTAATATTCATGACGCTTCCAAATAAGGCAATAACAGAGCATTTCATTCTAGGGACAAATCCTAGGGTTGTAAATGGACCTGTAAAACCGTTTCTGGAGATTTTTTGTCCGTTCCTATGCCATATACCTTCTATGTAGATATCAGAGAACAATTTAAAATATTCTCTCAATGCATTCTATGGCACCTTTCAAAAACTGCTACAAATTTTGAATTTAATGCTATTGACTTCAAACAAAGTGAAAAATCCTGCCAGTTACTCCTGTCAGTAAACAATGTTGCCAAGTCCACGGTTTTCCCACGGAATTTGGCTATATACAACACTGTTGTCGCGGGTTGTTTCTCATGTCCGCGGGTTGAACCAACCCCAAAAACGTGATGTTTAGTCTCTGGAATGTGAATTTTACCAGGAGAACCCCGCCAAAAAATATTAATTTCATGGTTCATGGTTCATGGTTTTTACCAGGGACTCACTCCGAAACATGATTGGGCTGGTTTTGAGTAGCAATTGGGAGGATTTTGTTGTAAAAACCTGGCAACCCTGTGAGTAAATAACAGAATTTTTAGGTAAATGACCTTATACTAACTTAATGAGCAATGTTCCAAGCTATGTGTCTTAATCCACAATGTGTCATTTTCCACAAGTTGATATGATTCTTTAAAGTCTTAATGAGAATTCTATAACATACTTTGGTTAAAATTTCTCAATGGTAGTGTAAAACCTTACCAAAATCAGGCCCTTTTAGAGCAAGCTATTCTGTTGCTTGGACCTTTAAATGCTAATGAGCTCTGCTCGCCCCGCCCCTCTCTGCGGAGCCGTAATGTTTACTTTAGCCGAATTTGTCTGCGGTTAGTTGCGAAATTTGCAAACTAGCACATTATTAAGAAAAGCCATTTTCAAAGATGCATAAAAAGTGGGTAAAGCTGCATCATAAATGATTCACATGAACATAGATGCATATGTAGATCGGGATCGGCGCTTTCCTTTCAAAAACGAAAGTAACGTTAAATCCTCTGCGTCTTCAGTGGCTCAGATGATGGGAGTAAATGATGTCTGCTATGTTCATTATTACATCCAACAACAGAACACCTTAATCGCTCAATCTGAGACATTCTTGTCTTCCCCTGCACCTGAGTCGACACAATGGCGATAGAGTCGGACTGTTTCAGCTCGGTGAGGGCGAGTCTAAGGTAAGGTGCTCATGTCAATCAACTATTGCAGGACTCACTCACAAGAAGCTGAGAATGACCTGATTTTAAAAAGGAGATTTTACTTTTAAAGATCAAAAAATACCACTGGGTGGATTTCTATCATTGTAGGGTGGTTGAGTGCACAAACTGCCAACACACATTAATGTTCAAACAACATGTAAAAGTGAGTTTTGCATCCGATGACCCCTTTAAGATTTTATTTTTACCTGCTTAATGTCAAATACAAAATGCACTGTTCGCACTACAGAGAAGAGTTGTAACATTACAAATTACTAAGCATGTGTTCTTTTCTCGTGTGAGGTTATATATCAAATACAACTAGAGAATCTGCTGATTCAGGTGATCACAAATCAAATTATAATTCAAATTAAATCACGTTATAATCCAGATTTATTGGCAGGTTTATTTCTCTTTATTTTTTACCCCTTTTTCAGTAACTGGTCTTAAACTGTGATCATTAATTTCAAATTTATTGTATTTTGTAAATTGTAAGTCCTCTATACAATATTCATATTAAACTGCACGTATGTTTTATGTAATAATTATATAAAATATTTTGCCTCTTTAATGCAACCATAACACTTACTGGCACATGACAGCAAACGTCAAAGTGTCTGCAAAAGCAAGCCAGAGGGTGTGAACTATAGCAGGATGTGATTGCATCACACCTTACAGTGTTGACTCATGAGCTTGAAATCCTTTTCATGCCATTCCACACTACAAAGGGAGTGTCACTTTCAAGTCACAACTTTATAATTACTCAGTTCACTGTGTCAGGCAATGTAAACCTTTATCAGACAGGAAGTACTGTGTATAATGGTGTGGGGTGTGTCAGTTTGGGTCTTGGGTCACTCACTCACTCACAATAATAATAAGCCTTTATTTTACAATGCACCAGAGACTGCATGACAAGAAATAGGGCTGTGACTGGACGCAGAAATATTTAAAGGCAACTTTGAACACTCATTCTGTTACATCACTAGAAGAGCATTCGATTATAACCTTGCCAGAAAGTTCCCACAGTTCTAAGAATTTTCTCTGTTAGCTGGACCCCCATCACATCTCACAGGGATTGCATTAGTAAACAACAACAATCCAATAATTTCCTCATGGACCAAATCAAGTTCCATTCAAAATTTTCCTCTATTGAGAAGCCATTCACTCTGATATAAATGGCAGAATTGGAATGGAAGATAATTTAAAGGGTAGTCAAATTTCAGCAAAAAATGGTTAGTAGTGTAGCGATGCATGAAGCAGTGTTGGTCATGATGAATTCGCATGTTCAAACTAACCTGAATTCAATGTAAAAACCTGCATGGGGAAAAATTCTAAATCTCACATATTCTTTGACTGAAATGATTACATTTTGCCTGGGGAATTTGCCACACAAAATTTGTTACAAACGACTACACCCAGATCCCTTCAGGAAGGGCCCTTTAACAAGGTTGCTAGCTTTTTAACTTTTACATGCCCTGGTCACTTCAAGGACGTATGTTTTGCAAAAGGTCATGTTTGATCCAAAGGTGACATATCATGAAAATCAGACTTTTTCCATAAGTTGCCAACCTCAGAGGAGACAAGAGAGCAGTGGATTTGTTTATTTATTTACTGTATATTACGCTGCTGCCACACAGATCTAATATAAACACGCAATTTCTTTCCTACCTGTTTACCTTCACAGACATAACCAACTGTTTTTGTAACTCCTGTGTTTTTAACATAACCTTGTGTGTATTAGACCGTTTAACCCTTAAAGACCTAGAACACTTTTGAGGCACCTGAGGCACCTGTACATTTCTTTGTTGTTGTTTTTTTCAGACCTATTCTAGCAGTCAGCATCAATTGTCATATATCATTATAAGCATAGGAACTTGAACTTTATGTCTAGATAATTTAAAATTGCAATTTTCATTTTGTTTTCTCTAAAAATGAGTACATTTCCAGAATTAAAAAAAAAAAACACTAGCAACAATTGGGTGTTTTTTACTGGGTACTCAAATTTGTTTCTTTAGAAAGTTGTATTTAGGTATTTTACACTTCCAAATAAATTTTGTCTATATATAACATTCCCCTAACAAGTTATAGCCATTTATCACAATATTATTATAGGTGCTTTTCAGTGAAAAACAGGCCTATTCTGTTTATTGACAATATAGACCTTTCCAAAAACGTTTCAGATAAATATATTCTTAATCTGAGTATGAACAATAAACACGAACAGCATAGGAAGTAGTAAAAACAGTTGCACAAAATTTCCTGTGCATCAAAAATATAAACAGTCCAAATTATTCACAAACCAAACACAAAATGAGATAGAAATACACAGAGTGCAACAGAAAAAAATAGTGCAAATAGTCTTTACAAACTATATAAGAATTAGTTACAGAATCTATTTTACTGGGACATCGCCTAGTGGCTTTATCCGATATGTACTGCTGTTTTTGGTTTGTGTTGAGTCAAAGGGCTCTGTTGTGAGTATTTATGTGCTTTTTCAAAGAATGCTGTCATGCAAATGTGTTATTTTGCGTTTGTTTTCATGCACGCAAGAAGCACTTTACTTTTACTTTTTGGGTTTGTTCAGATTTGCAAAGAACCATGCTAACTGGTGGTTCAAAAGATCAAAACCTATGTTTATTGTTTGTATAGATGACCGTTTTAACCAATCTGGGCACAGGGGTGGGACTAAGCATCAACAATCGTTCCTGTTTGGCTCAGAGGACAGAAATTCATTGGTTTCATTTGACGAATCAGTGCTGAGGAAATGTGATGACGTGATCACGCTCACTATAGAGCCTCTGAATATCCAAATGAACTGAAAAGAGTAGACTCTGTGCATTGCCAGACTTTTTAAAGCATTAAAATTGGATTAGCGGTTCAAAAGTTATTAAACATTTAAGAACAATAGTTTTTTTAGCCGTGGGCGGCTGTCTCTGTCTTTGAGGGTTAAGCGCAATAAGACATGAAAGAGAACTTAGTTTAGTACTCACATGCCGTGTGACATCTGCTTTCTGTGTGTGTGTTTCGGATGTGTGCGCTCAGAAAACCCTGTATCAGAAGTTTAAACTATATGGTTTAAAACGCATGATTTTTTGTTTTTTAGCAGAGTATCTGAGGTATGAAATGTAAAGACACAGCCCTATTCTGGAAAAGAGGATGGGGATGCATGAAAACAGTTTCTTCTTCCACTCAAAATATGCATTTTTAAAATTATATGATAAATGATCTATGGGGTATTTTGAGCTACATTCTAGGAGACTTATGTTACATATTGTAAGAAGGGGCATAAATAGGTTTCTGTATATACAAGTGTATAATATTATGTTTCACATGTTTGACTGTGTGAAGTGATAATGACTCAGCACTTTGTTAAACCGATCTTATTAGAAAAGTATTTGAGTTTTATCTGTTTTATTGTAAAACCACACACATCACAAATCCCATGCATTACACTAGTGTTGTCATCACATCACACACCCAGCATAGAGGCATCATGATACATACAAGGATGCATATTATTGTATATCTGCCTGTTCAAGTCCCTGCACCTAGCCCATCCATCAAGCGGGCGTTTTCTATTAAATTTTTGGGACTGAAAACCTTCATTTTCACAAACTCATTGTCAGAGCTCCACATCTCTGTATCTTTTCAATCCTAGGCCTGTTTCTAATAAATAGTTTGATTGTTGTTTTGTACAGGCCTGCACAGTTCTGTGTTTTATTTAATACGGAAGCATACTTCTATGTACAAGTGTGAGTAACTAGTATATTCTCAGTTTGATTCACTTGACTCTTGTCATGACTCTTTACCTGGTCACTGGACATTAGTTGGACATTAGTTCAGGCTTCTAGGTGATTGGTTCCATAACAGTATTGTGCATCATCTCTAATACACGTGGATCCTGAGATCTTTTTTTAAAATATATTAATAAAATCAAACTTTTGCTTTTAGCCCACTTTTATTTGGTGCATATATGGTAAAAAATCATTTTCTTTCTACAAGAAAAAACTTTCAACAATTTATATCACAGGGGCGTTTTCTCAGAGGAGGAAAGGCCGGCAGTGTCTCCTCAAGATATTAAATGAGAAAAAAAAACAGGAAGATTACAAAATCTAATTAAAATAATACAATAATTAAAATTAAAAGTGTATAAATCACTCGTTTTTCTAAAAACAAACATTGCCCAACAGTGACACCAGCAGGTAAAGACTTTCCAAAGACTATAGAATACCCAAGACATATCTCTCGTATAGTTTTGAATGGGGAAAATGCAACGCTCATTATGGCCGCAAAGCCTCGCCTTCTTATAAGAAGAAATTAGAGCTGCACTTGCAAGCCCGAGAGGCATTTCAAAGATGACCACCGAGTGAAATGACTTGCCTTAAAGGAGAAGTCCGGTGTGATATTGACCTAAAGTGTGTTGAATCATTATACAGAGTGTGAACGTACCTTGCATATCTCATCTCGGTTTGTGCGTGCAGTCCGAAATCTGGGGTTAGTTAGCCGATGCTAACAGCAGGTTGTCAATGAGGGTGAATAGGGCATCGGACTAGCCTTGTAAATAAATCACTGTTTTATGCCATTTACGAGGCACAAAGTAGCTCCACACTTCATTGGTAGACTTCCAAGGGCCCTGACATTTAAAACGAGACATTGAGAACTCAGAAAAAGCACCGGTAGTTTATTTACAAGAAGATTTATACAGACAGTACCTGCAAGAAATTTACCGGCCGCCGCCATCTTGAATTTAGTAACGATAAGTCGAGTGTCGAGCTGGAAGGAAACTACAACCTGATAAGTTGATAACCTGATAAGTTCCTTCCTGCTCGTCACTCGACTTATCGTGACTAAATTCAAGATGGCGGCGGCCGGTAAATTTCTTGCAGGTACTGTTTTTCTGACACCTTTCCATCATGGCCAGCATTAGCTTTTTAGCAGTTTGAGCTACAGTAGCTCTTTTCTGCGATGGGACTAGACAATGGCCCATGGCCTAAGGCTGTTTTACGCTATTCCTTCCAGCACTTTTGGTAAGTATGAACCATTGCATACCAGAAACATCCCACAAGACTGTCTGATTCAGTTGTCTAGCCATGACTGGTCCTCAAAGTCAACGGGACTGCTTACTAATCAGATAATTGTCAGTTTAGTCTACTTTCTCTTTCTTTTTTAATTTTTTTTTTTAACTTAGCATACATTTTTGCTTCTAATGTAAAGATATCATTAGGATTGTTTATTTAACCCACTTGACTGGCCCCCAAAGCCAACAGGACTGTTTACTTGGCAAATAATTGTAGGTTTAGTCTCTTATCTCTCAGACAGCAATTCTGAAGCAAATGCCGTCAGAGCAGTTTCCATCACAAGCAACAACTAGTGTTATTTAACAACAATAAATCATTTTTCTCTAGTGTGTAAACTATACTGTATATAGGGGCCATTCTACAAAACTGTTGCAAACTGCTGTCCCACAACCAAAAAACACATTTAAAAACATTTAAGTATTCTATGTTTACAAAGGTGCTTCTATTATCTATTGAAACCCACAATAATATTTACATTTTAGTAAGCTTAATATATTTAAAATAATTATTTATTGGTAACTTTCAATTGGGAGGTGGCGGTCCCAAACATTAAGCCCTAAATTTCAATATATGAAAATGATATTAAAATCATTTTTGTATTTTTTCATTGTTGTTTTAAAAAATAATCTTTTTGATTCTTTTAGAAAATGAAGTTCAAAAAATATATATTTACAATATGTAAGCAAAATCTTAACAGGTCGATATAACCCTTCTAATTAAATTAATATTACTGTGTTGTGTGTTTCATGACAAATTTGGGGAGAGGACAAATATTCCAAAACTTTCTAAAAAAAATACAATATGAGAATTAACTGCACAGTTACTAGAAATGTGTACCTTGGATATTATACAATTTGCATACATATATACAGTCAAGCCCGAAATTATTCATACCTCTGGCAAATTCTGACTTAAAGTTACTTTTATTCAACCAGCAAGTTTTTATGGAAATGACACAGGCTTCTCCCAAAAGATAATAAGACGATGTACAAGAGGCATCATTATGGAAAATAATATTTCTCAGCTTTTATTTACATTTGAACAAAAAAAGTGGCATGTCCAAAATTATTCATACCCTTTGCAAACTGTCACAGTCTATGGGAAAATCCAAAGTTCTATACCATTCCAAATAGTCCACGCTGTTCTAAAGCATCCTAAATACCCTGATTCATTGGGAACAGCTGTTTTAATCAACTCAACAGGTGAAAAACAGAAGCTCTCTGCTGTTGGTTTGTGGACATTCATGGCTAAAAAAAGGAGTTCACTGAAGACCTGTGGCTGCGCATTGTGGCTGCTCACAAGTCAGGAAAGGGCTATAAGACCATATCTAAATGTTTTGAAGTTCCAGTGGCTACAGGGCAAAGTATTATAGACGTAATACAATACTACGCACTGTGAAAAATCTCAGAGGATGTGGTCAGAAGCCAAAAGTGACACCAGTGCTGGCCAGGAGGATAGTGAGAGAGGTAAAAAAAAAAAAAAAGAATCCAAGGATTACCACCAAGGCCATCCTGATGAATCTGGGCTCTACTGGTGGCAACATCTCAAGGCAGACAGTCCAACGGACACTGCACACCGCTGGGTTTCACGGACGCAGACCAAGGAGGACATCACTTCTCCAGATAAGGCACATAAATGCCCGCTTGGCCTTTGCAAATGCTCATCTGGACAGGTCTTCGGTTTTATGGTCTGATGAAACAAAAATTGAATTGTTTGGCCACAATGATGTAGCCTTCATTTGGCATAAAAAAGGAGAAGGCTTTAACCCCCAGAATACCATCCCCACTGTCAAGCATGGTGGTGGAAACCTAATGTTTTGGGGGTGTTTTTCAGCTGGTGGACCAGGGAACTTAATCACAATAAACAGCACCATGAAAAAGGAGCAATACATCAAAATTCAGGCAGTCTGCAGAAAAACTTGGCCTTGGGCACCAGTGGACATTTCAGCACGACAACAACCGAAAACACACAGCAAAAGTGGTAAAGAAATGTTTAGCAGACAAAAACATTAACATTTTGCAGTGGCCCAGCCAGAGTCCTGACTTAAATCCAATTGAGAATCTGTGGAGGGAGATAAAGATCAGGGTGATGGCAAGTAGACCCTCCAACCTGAAAGAGTTGGAGCTCATCGCTAAAGATGAATGGGCAAAAATACCAGTGGAGACATACAAAAAGCTGCTCAGCAATTATAGGAAGCGTTTGATTGCTGTAATAGCCAATAAAGGCTTTTCTATTGATTACTGAGTATGAATAATTTTGGACACGCCACTTTTTGTTCTAATGTAAATAAAAGATGAGTAATAATTTTTTTTTCCACAATGATGCTGGCAATCAACTTGCTGGTTGAATAAAAGCAACCTTAAGTCAGAATTTGCCATTTATACAGTTGCAATCGAAATTATTCAACCCCCTTGACCTGCAAAACATTTTGCTGCAGAGAACACAATTTTGTAAAAGCAACTCAACAAAGGGATCAGTACACTATTAGAGAAATGTATAAATACACATTTGAATCATTCTGAAAACGGAAGCTGGTGAATAATAAAAAAAAATCAAATTGGCTCTAAATGTTCATGTTCAAAATTATTCAACCCCTAAAAGTCTAATTTTGTGCAGAATCTTTTATTTTTTAAAACCGCCAATAAACGCTGCCTTTAAATGCTTTGAAGCTTCTGTCACCTCTCTACTGCAATCTTGGCCCATTCCTTGCCTGAAAAAGCTTTGAGATCACTGATAATCTTTGGTTTTCACTTTGCCACTGCTTTCTTCAAATTCAACCAAATGTTTTCAATGAAAATTAAACCTGGAGACTGAACAGGCTACTCAAGTACATTCCATAACTGATCCCTGAACCAAGCATAAGTAAATTTTGGATGTATGCTTTGGGATGACTGTCCTGCAGAAAAGTCCATTGATCCTCAGCTTCAGTCTTTGCACTAAAGGCATCACACAATTCTTGCCAAAATGGCCTGATACTTCAAAGAATCCATGATGTCCTTCATACGGTCATGATTTCCACTTACTGCTACAATAAAACACCCCTCGAACAGGACTGGTCCACCTCAAAGTTTGACGATGAAGATGGTGTTCTTCTGCTCAAAAGCTCTGCCTTTTTTGCACCAGACAAACCACTAATCCATAGGTCCAAAAAGTTCCAGTTTGGTCAGATCACTCTATAAAACATTCTTGCAGAACTCCTCATGTCTATCTAAATTAATTTTAACATGTTCAATTTAGCCTTTTGTTCTTCTTGGTCAAGAGTGGTATTCGGCAAGATGTCTCAACACGAAGGCCATAATTGTCTAGTGTTCTTCTTATACACTGCATTGAAATGTTTTTCCTCCTTTTGTTGGGTCATCTCACAACTCTTTGGTTTTACATTGCAGGTTTTTCCTCAGTTGTTCTGATCAAACATTTGATGATATTGTGCTTTTTTGTTCAACACCTTCAAAGGTTTTCTGGTACAACACATTTTAAACTAACAATTTAGTTTAAAAATCGTGTCTCTGGGAACCTTTAATGCCTTGGAAATCTTCATATAGCCTTATTTTCTAAAGTAATAAAATTATTTATTCTCTGTAGCGTCTCTATAGCTTTTGTGAGAGCTCTTTTGACTTCGTCATATTAGCCACTAAAATCTTAGCATATGCATGTGTAACAACACAACCTAATTCTGTTTTCTAATAGAGTTTCTAAAGGCTTAATTATGTTTTAGGACAATTTTGTTCCCCACCATACAAATAAGAGACTAAAAAACAGCAATGTTAAACAGGAGTTGAATAATTATGACATAGCTGTGTTATTAAAAAATCCTAGAACTCAAAAATATTGCATTATATGTTGACATTATCACTTTTAAAATGCCAGTAATTGGTTATAGATGCAATTTTTTTTTTCTAATTCCTGGATCTTCAGAAAAGCTTGTATTTATAAACTACTGCAGTCTCTGGAAGGTTGAATAATTTTGATTGCAACTGTATATATATATAATTTTTTTTTTTTTTTTTAAAGACATTTAAGACATTTCCAACTCTGCCTATGGAGCAATTTTGCTGAATGGTTCATGGACATTTTCTATATTCTTAAATGATTTTAAATACATGATATACTTGAACATTTCAGAAAAATATTATGAATTTTCTGAGACAAAGACATACGTAATAGTCTTTATTGATTCTTCACAGTCAAAGAAATTGTGTAATTATGAAGAGATGTATTAAAATACATAAAATAATCTTTACGGAGATACCCTTTTTAATGCAAAGTCTACTGATTCCAACAACAGCACCCATTATGCACCACAAAAACACACTAGGGAACAGAGCAATACAGGGTATTGATCATTCTTCTTACTTCGTAATGTTACGAAGCCCAAATCCTTAATCAGACAAGCATATAATACAATTACAATAGCATAAATATTACAGTATACAGTTTATGTTGTATGTTTACGCATACAACAGTATATTTTTGTACAATAACTTCTAAATATTTTTTTTCCACTGTTGTAGTGCTTAAAATATGTAGCTTTTAAAAACCCAAGCCAATGCCTGTTTTGTCCCCACCTGTGAAGCAGAACAGTCTTCTTATACAAAAGAAAATTCCAAAAATACTATGGTATTACTGTACCTCAGTATTTTTTCTATAAGGGTTTTCTTTTGTACATGGCTCTGCTATTGATATAGCACAAATATATCTGAGATTCAAATGGCTGACAGCAGAAGAATCAGAGATGAATATGATGCTTTAAGGCAGCCCTTTTGATCTTCATGCAAAGTCTTCACTGTTTCCTCATGTGGAAAAATGAGGGTATGCCACAAAGACAGTTTTTTCCACAAATTTTTCTCCAAGATCAATGAGGTTCAGATTGTTAGACCACACCTTCAGTCTATCCGTAGCTTCGAGAACAAAAATACCTTCAGAGAACATGCTTTTCCTCCAGTTATTCAAGTTCACTGTTTCGCAGTAGGTTAGCAGGGGCGAAGGCAGGGGCATGTCTTTCTTATACTTGTCAGTAAAATGATGAATATCATGCTGCAGAAATATTTCATCCTTTTCTAGCTTACCACTGAGCTTTCTACTTTCCACTTTGCTGTACGTAATCTGCAGAGAAACTTTATATGTTCCACTTCGAAGGACTTTCAGAGTTTTATTATCGTTTTCCAAGATGAAGTACCTGGTAGAGTCTAATGACGGATACTCTGGTGTAGACATCCATGGCACATATCCTCTTTCAGGTAGACTGACATCGTTATTAACTAGAGAGAAGGAAAATATGTAAATACACTTTGCCAAAAAAAAGTTACACATTCATAAGCATCTCTGAGAATGAAAATTGCCCTAGTGACAGCATTGTACTTAAAGTTCACCTTAATTAGAGGTTCAAGTGTGTAACGCTGAAACTTTGTTGTAATTGTTAGAATGGCCAAGGATCAGCAAGTAAAACTGATCCGGCAGACCAAACCGTAAGTCATAGAGACTTGAAACTTGGAGGGATGGTAGTACTCACACCATCTACAACGTCACCAAGTCTCACCCCAATCGACCTGGCAGGGGTGCTACAGCGTTCAAAAGTATGAAATCCATCATAACTCCTAAACCGTTCGCCGCCGGCTCTAGTGTTTTGAAATTTTCGCGTATTTTGCATTTTGAAAAACCTACTTGAGCGAACTAGTCCTAGGTTTTTCGCCCATTCGGAACCAAACCAGAGCAAAATGATTCTCTGGAGAGTGAATATCAATAATTATCAAAAAAAGACACAAAGGGGTGCTAAAACTAATATATGGCCATAACTTTTGTTTTCTAAAAAAAAAGGCCCAAAATGTACACAGCTTACAAAAGAAACATCACATAATGTAAATAAGTCACAGAATAAGAATAAGTAAATAAATCAATTTTGACAAAAATGTCAGATAGAACCTTATAATTCTAAGGTGACGATTTGTATAACCATAGTTTTACTACAAATGCCATGGTTAAACTATGGTTAGTGTAGCAAGACCATGGTTCATTTGTGGTTACCATGGTTTAACTATAACTATAAGTTTATTTGTAGTAAAACCATTGTTAATTTTCATCAGGGTGAGCTTGGCCACTTGGTAACACTATAAGAGGCCATAACTACACAACCGTTAGTCTTATCTATGTAAAAATTGGTCTTGGTCTAAAGCATTTATAAGGACATTTGCGTATTTTGTAAAACATGTCCGCCATTGGCCAATTCATTTTGAGCACCTATGAGACAAGGTTAATGGAGGTTCGATCAAAACAAAACTTGGGCCTGTTTGACGCATTATATTTGTATCACACAATACATCTCCTGATTCCTAACAACTTTGTCTCTGGAACCACTGCTGCCAATCAAACTGTTAGCTAAATAATTGAGAAGATGTAAAAAAAAAAAAAAAAAACTACTTTTGTGAACTCAATCTGGAAAAAACACAGCAGAACAATTCTCTGGACTCTCTTGGTTAATAATAAAATAAAATTAAAAAAATGTTGAAATGTACCCTTTGGGAAGCTATAAAGGGGTTGTTTAGAAGAGGGGCCTGTCCAGTTATATCCAAAAGCCTAAATGAAAACTCAAAACCTAAACCTGAGGTTCACGAAACCTGGAGAGCATATGCGACAGGTGATTCTAAACAAACATGCAAAGTTTTATGGAGATTGGACCAAATCTGCGGCTATAACATATTTATAAACATATTTTGAAGGCAAATTACCTGTATTTGGCAAAAATGTGTTTTTAAATCATTGATTTAGGTAGTTGCAAGCTTCCTAAATAATAAGTCTTTTTTCTTATATGCCTTAAAGCGCTTGAACCCCGGTAATCACTGCTTGCAGCTATATTTGTAATTGTGTTTTGCATTACGCCTTACTGCAGTTAATGTATTACTTCTTACCTGTCAGGCGAGTGAAAGATGTTTCTCTTTGTGTCAGCAATTCAGCTTTTTGAAACTGCATTCCTATATGGATGAAAACAAAAAATTTGTATTACACTAAATTCAGTATTTACAACAGAATTCAGCTTTAGTACCATAATAGTAAATAATGAATTTACCAATAGTAGGTGCCTTGTTGGTTCCATTTTCCTTTGAAAAGAGAGCAAAGCAATGTTAATCAATGTATTGATTCTTTCAGTCATAACTGTAAGATGTATTTGTTTCATTAATTTTTAAATAGTGAGCAGGATTTTTTTTTTCCATTACGCATGTAGCTATGTATTATTAGGTATTTATTAGATACTAGCATTTATTTCTTTTTTTATTAGTCATTACCTTAGGAGTCATGGTCGTATTGCATTGCTACTAGTAAGACATTGCAAAATTTTCCGACTGCATCAGCTATTCACTTTTTATGCATTACAGTCACTAGTAACTTGTTTCTAACTATAGTGACTACACAAAGCTATTTCAGGCTCAGCTATTGCCTATTATACTCCAATTAACACTAGTAACTCTTTTAATCTTAGTACCTAAATAAGCCTAAAATAGTCAATTCTATTGGTATAGATAGACATTATTGGAAAACGTTTATGCAATCTATGTTAAAGCCATGTATGAATATACTTATAAATAAACTCGTTGTATAAACTGAATAGGGTCACTGAGCAGTAAAGTAATTATTTGACGTTTATTTTTTAAGTATGTGCGTCTTACCTTGCAGGGTGGCGGGAACGCGTGAAAAAGGAGCGTGAACAGGCAGCAGCTGACGCAGACGAGCACGCAGATGGACTGGACGAAGCACACTTGTCTCCGCAGTGAGTGATACTTTATCATCAGACGGCTCACGGGTTCGGGCTCCATTAAAACTGCGTAGACTTGACAGGCTGCCTCTTCGTTTGCCATCGCCGTGACGGACAGTTTAAAAGCGCCGCTCCATGCCCTCAGACGCCTCTATATATATGTATATATCTCCCACGTGTTTTCTTCAACGCCCAAAACAAACAGCCTACTCGTGGAGTTTCGGCACTATGAAAACATGAGGCTCTCAGTCCTGTCGATCCAGTGTCGCTTCCTGCTTTGCTCATGCAAGACCTGCTTGACTCCGTGCCAAATTCTTACAGCCTGAGGAAATAAACAATTACATGACATTTCGTCACATCTAGTAGTGAATGTTCGAAGTTGTAAAGCCGTGGTTTTCGACCTTTAATGTGCCAGCACCCCTCTATCCATTATCCAGGTCTTAGCGCCCCCTTCCATTTAAATGTTGATAATGTTGATAATTAATCTGGCTTTCTAAGAATAAAAGTATTTATTTATTTATTTATTCATCCATGTATGTTCTTCCTCTTCTCAATATTATTAGTGGTGGCGCTTGCCAAAGGTGAAACATCACTATTGTTCTCTTGCATACTTATAGCCTGTTTTCACAAAGCGTCATCAATCAGCTTTGTTGGCGGCACTGAACATAAACAATGCTACTGAACCAAACGAAACTCGCATATTTAGCTGATTATTGCTGTTGAAAATGATCAATTATTGTCATGTTTTTGGCTGTACTAATCGGTCAGACCGGGAAAAACATTTGAAGTACTATAGACTGCCAAAATTTATAACAAATCAAGGAGAAGAGTGCAAAACAATGTCTGAGGAACAAGGCATAAACTGAACCAAGATTTCCAGGGCAAGAATCTTGACAACATTTGTGTTTGTTCTTATCACTTCTGGTCAGGTAGGTGAAATATTAGACTAATATCTTAATTGATGCATTTTGTATGTGTCTTTACCACCTATTAAAGGGGCTATATGCAACTTTTTCCCCAAAATAAACGTAACAATAGCCTTTTTATTTGACCATTTATGACTCAGACATCTCCTGATGAGCATACTGACACCTTGTCAGCTCACAGTGGGTGCATCTATAAGCCTGTATCCTATTTTTCCTATTTTCTGTCGGGTCGGATTTTTCACGCGCTGTCTGCGGATGTGACGTCAAGCCAGGGACGGATTATGGGTTGTGTGGGCCCCTGGGCAAAACATTCGCGATGCCCCCCCCCCCCCCTCCCCCTCCCTATGACATGTATAAATCTGACGATGCGGTCAAAATAATATGTGCTGTGAATTTCTTGCCAACTAGAGCCACAGCGGGCAAATGATAAATGAAACCTTTTGTCCTACCTTAAAACTTCGTAGCTACAGTTAATGTTGTCGTTAGCTGTGTGCAGAGGTGGGTAGTAACGAATTACATTTACTTCGTTACATGTACTTGAGTAGATTTTTGGGGTAACAAGTACTTTTAGAGTATATTTAAAGATAGGTACTTTTACTCTTACTCAAGTACATTTATAGTGAAAAAACTTTACTTTTACTTCGCTACATTTGATGCAGTTCCTCCGTTACTGTCCTCAGAAACGTGTCGTTGGAATCTTCATTTCATGTCTGATGAAACTGCGTTAATGCTGCTTTGTATTCAGCTGTTACTATGGAAACCGTAATATTTCAGCGCTCCTAAAGCGCCCCCTCGTGACCGAGAATTAATTTTTAATTTCCAATACATTTTTTCAGCTGTTTATGGTCAAATGATTGCAATTATCGACCCATGTTTTTATGCAGCAAACACAGAGTTGTAAATGTAAAAAGTTAAGGTGCCTTCTAAAAATCTAAACAAGTACAGTAATATTTTAAATAAATATAATAAATTATATACTCAATTTATCCCTTTTAATGTTATAAAGGATGAAATGCCATAGTGTAACATATTTTTTTTTGTGTGTGAAACTGTATCTGAATTTTAAATCATGCCATTTTATGGCTTAATATTCCACTTCACATTGTCCAATCCCATTACCGTTTATTTTACTTGTGCAGATCTTAGAAAGGGGTATGAATTGCTTTAAATTAATATAAAAAAAATGTACAGATACACTAAATGAAATAAATATAATGAAATAAAATTACGTCCTTGATATTTGTTTACATTTGTGTATTAATTTTTTTTTTAAATTAGACTCCTATCTGATTTTCAGACCTTACTTCAGCCTATGTTTTCAAGGAGAGGTGTGTGGAAGCTTTCCAAACAGTTTGAAATTCAGGGTTTTCACTTCATATCAATCAGATCAGAAGTAACTAGTAACTAGCTACTTGAGTACTTTTTCCATCAGATACTTTTTTACTCTTACTCAAGTAACTATTAAGATTGTTACTTTTACTCTTACTTGAGTAAATATTTCCATAAGTACTTGTACTTTTACTTGAGTACAGATTTTGGGTACTCTACCCACTTCTGGCTGTGTGATCCTTTTGTCTTCTTGCCGGCTCATGGAAGTCTTTATCAGTTTAAATTTGCGATTGTAGATCTAATTTTATTACATTACTTTTCGTTCTTTTACTTTATGCCATATAGATTTAGGAGGGCAAGCATACTATAAAACAGATTTTTAAATTTTTCATTTAAATTGCTTAATTTTCTGTCAAATCCGTGTGCATTTGCTATTACTGACCAATTGGGCTTAAATTAACAATACCCTTTTTTAAAAGCATGGCTTTTCTTCCCTTAACAACCGTTGGCATGGGTAAACAAAATAAACTAAGCAATATGATCTAGGTTATTTTGCTGATAAAATCGGCAATGTATTTGGTACAATAACGTGGATTAAAATTGCATTAAAACAATGTATTGTATGCAGAAATTCCTAGAGTAGAATAACACCCTAGAATCTTTGATCCGAATATTAGCAACATTCCATAACCTGTGCGAAGCAGCCATAGATTGTGTATTGGCAGCAGCCGGTGGGCTGGGCTCTACACTGGCAGCCAGCATGTGTCACGTTCTTAAGGGGGGAGGGAGGGAGATTTTGATACATTTGGAAAATAATTCACCATGAACCAGTTGTGAAACTTTGGGGACTTTTTATGCAGCTAAAGGGAGAAATAACATTTAATTTTACTGTTCCTACTCCAAGTCACCATTTTGTATAATATGGATAACATTTAGGTCTAATTATAGATATTTTGTGAAAAAGTAAAAAAAATAATTTAAAAAATGCAAATGTTAAACTACCTGTCACTACTCTTCCTTCTTGCAAAGTCATCCACTAAACACTGTTATTAACACCAACTTTCTCAAATTAATTCAAATATTTATTATTTGGAGTGTCATTATTGATGTCACGTACATTCACATCAGAAGAGACCAGAGCGACGAAAGTCATTATTTCTCTATTGAGAGTCGGCGAATTGGCCGAACAAAGCAAATTCACTGGCAGCGAAGCGACCAGAGCGAAAAAGAGAAGTTAAAAGTCAGTTAACCTTATGTAATGAGTTATGACGTGGTTCGGTGAAAACCAATTCTAATATATAGATTTACCAACGCCCCACGGTAACAGGCTAAATCAAACATTCCAATGAGCGAACAAATTGAATAAAGCAAATTCAACAACGAAGCTTCTTTAACGACCTTGGCGACGTGTTCGCTTTGGTCTCTCCTAGTGTGAACGTACAGTGAGAGCCATGTTGGGGCACAGTTAGTGGTCACACTACATGTGTACCGTGTCCAGCTGTACCATGCCAGAATCCACCTGTGTACCATATCCCCGTACACAACCGAGTGATCAGGGGTGTAGTGGTAAAATAAGAGGTGGGTGAACTACGAATTCTGTGATCACATTTTGTGCATAAACTACACTATGATGTGCATTTAGATCAATTGAGAAGTGGGTAAACTCTAATTCTGAAATTTCAGAGTTGGGTAAACCGTGTTTACTCCACTACAGCCCTGGGAGTGACTACACTGGTCAAACTCTTACACTGGTCTGGGGGCCACTCAGAGGGCAGGTTAACCGCCACCATCCCACCATGCTACCGCTCCCTAGTCAGAGGGCCTTCTGTAAGGCCCCCTCCCCTCCCCCCAGAAACCAGGAGCCCCATGGTAGGGGCCCTTGTAATCAGATGGCCCTCTAAAGGTACACTACACCCTCCTCCCTAGGGCCTCCTAGTAGGGCCCTCATAATCAGAGGGCCCTCTAAAAGCCCCCAAAACCCCATCCTCCCTAGGACCCCCTTGTAGCCAGAAGCCAGGACCATAATAGGAGGGCCTAAGAGGGCCTTCTAAAAGTAGGCTCCCATGCACCCATTTCCCTATAAAGTTTCTATAGCAGGGCCGGGGGCCCCCTGAAAGCACCGACCCCCCACCACCACCAGCACCACCACCACAATTCAAGGGCCCTTGGCAGCAAAACGCCCTCCCTATAGGGTCAGGGCAGGGGCCCTTGTAAGCAGAGGTTTAAAGAATGTGGGCCCTCTAAAATAGACAAACGAAAATACATTGTTGATAAGCGTTGCAAATTGTTTTGGGCTAGGGGCCCCACGGGCCCCCTGCACCCCAAGGGCCCCTGGGCAGCGGCCCCGCTGGCCCGGTCCGTAATCCGTCCCTGCGTCAAGCGCGTTCATGTTAAACGTTTCAGATCACTCTGCCACCATCGCTAGTCAGCAATTAGCCTACACTCGCAAGCAGTGCAATGGATTGTGTGAATACTAGGGGTGGGCATAGATTAATCTAGATTAAATCTTGGAAATAATCTAGATTAATCTAGATTAAAATGGCTAATTTGAATTCTGCTGAAGGCATATTCAGAATATGTGTGCTACCCAAATAATGACTAAAAGTAAGTCTTCGAGAACGGGCCAGGTGGCGCATTAGATCAGGCGCTCATCTCCTGTTTCCAAAATGCATCACAAACTGCTTGACAATTGCATTTTGTCACGTGAAAAGGAGGGGTCTGGGTCCAAATGCAGGGAAGGGAGTTTTTATTAAATAAACACAAATAAACAGAACAAACAAAAGGCCAACACGGCACACACGTCAAGAACTAGACTAAAGCAGGAATAAACAGAACTGGAACAGAAACAAACCATACGGAAGACAATGCAGACAGGATGATGAGTGGGAAATGAGAGCTCTTATAGTCTGAGTGATTGAGAACAGGTGTGGGATGATGAGTGCTAATGACAAAGACAGGTGTGAACGATCAAGGAAGTGCAGTGCAAGGGAAGGGAAACAGCACTCTCAGGTGGCTGAGGGAAACCCCACAGCCCAGATCATGACAGTACCCACTCCCTACGGAACGGCTCCCAGACGTTCCATAAGTCTGGAGGGAGGAGGAACGGGGGAAGGCGAATCAGGGGGAGGGATGGCGGGCCAGGCCCGTGCAGCGGAGTCACGTGAGCAGACCTCGCCGCCAGAGGAACGTCAGCGGACGCCGCCGCCTGAGGAAGGTGAGCTAACCTCGCCGCCAGAGGAGCGTCAGCGTTACGCCGCCGCCTGAGGAACGTGAGTTAGCCTCGCCGCCAGAGGAGCGTCAGCGGACGCTGCCGCCAGAGGAATGTGTGCTGGCCTCGCCGCCATAGGAACGCGAGCTGGCCTCGCCGCTAGAGGAACGTCAGCGGACGCCGCCGCCTGAGGAACGTGAGCTAGCCTCGCCGCCAGAGGAGCGTCAGCGGACGCCGCCGGCAGAGGAACGTGAGCTGGCCCCGCCGCCAGAGGAACGTCAGCGGACGCCGCCGCCTGAAGAACAGAGAGAGCGGACGGCGTCACCTCGGGCATAGAGTGAGCGGTAACTGCCGCGTCAGGAACGGAGACAGTGGTCGCCGCCGCATTAGGAACGGAGATAGCGGTCACCGGCGCATCAGGAACGGAGATAGCGGTCACCGCCACATCAGGAACGGAGATAGCGGTCGCCGCTGCATCAGGAACAGAGAGAGCGGACGCCGTCACCTCGGGCATAGAGTGAGCGGTCACTGCTGCATCAGGAACGGAGACAGCGGTCGCCGCCGCATCAGGAACAGAGATAGCGGTCGCCGCCGCATCAGAAACAGAGATAGCGGTCGCCGCCGCGCAAGGAACAGAGATAGCGGTGACGCCGCGCCAGGAACAGAGATAGCGGTCGCCGCCGCACCAGGAACAGAGATAGCGGTCGGCGCCGCATCAGAAACAGAGATAGCGGTCGCCGCCGCGCCAGGAACAGAGATAGCGGTCGCCGCCGCGCCAGGAACAGAGATAGCGGTCGGCGCCGCTTCCGGAACAGAGATAGTCGCTGCCGCTTCGGGGATCGAGGCAGCAGACGCCGCCGCCTTCCCGCGGAAGAGCGTCTCCGCCCTCGCCGCAAAGTAGGGGCGCATCTGCGCAGCCTCGGCCCTATAGGCGTCCATCTGCGCCAGACAGGCGTAGAGGAACTCGAAGCGAGCGTCCGAAGCCGCCTCAAAGGACATCTCCCCTGTCTCGGGAACAGAGTGGGTGGTCGCCGCCCCCAAGCGGCCTCCTTGAAAAAAATCTTCCCCGCTGGACCCATCTGTGCTGTCTGCATTCTGTCACGTGAAAAGGAGGGGTCTGGGTCCAAATGCAGGGAAGGGAGTTTTTATTAAATAAACAGAACAAACAAAAGGCCAACACGGCACACACGTCAAGAACTAGACTAAAGCAGGAATAAACAGAACTGGAACAGAAACAAACCATACGGAAGACAATGCAGACAGGATGATGAGTGGGAAATGAGAGCTCTTATAGTCTGAGTGATTGAGAACAGGTGTGGGATGATGAGTGCTAATGACAAAGACAGGTGTGAACGATCAAGGAAGTGCAGTGCAAGGGAAGGGAAACAGCACTCTCAGGTGGCTGAGGGAAACCCCACAGCCCAGATCATGACACATTTACAACACAATTAACTATACAAACTTGTGTAACCTACTTCTGCGCAAAAGGCTGCACGACGTGCGCGTTGCCGTTAAATACACAGACGCGCACGAGCATGGATTTCTGCGTGCATAGTCTTCGATTAAACTGCGTTGCTTTTAGAAGCGTCAATTCAGTTGTTGCATATAGTTTAATGTCTTTATTTCGGGATTATCAAAGTAAATTATAACTCAAACTTGAGATTTTACTGGGGCACAGCAGATTTTCACTGGGGCACGTGCCCCAGTAAAAAGGGTCTAGCAACGCACGCACCTGCCCTGAAGCGGCTTCATAACTGCATCCATGTTTGCACGTCTCATTTGATGTGGTAATTTCACAGAAGTTCGTTCTCGCCTCCTACAGTACAATTCGACTAGGTATACGTCATCCGCGCTAAAATATCAAGGTGAAAGTCATCATAGCTTACGTAGTTTAGACCCAGCTCCCAACCCAACTTTGAGAATAGATTTACGGCGATATTTTTTTTATCGCCCGATAAGAGTCTCACGTTAACACAGCACGTTAACGCCGATAACGGCCCACCACTAGTGAATACACAGAAGAGATTTAATGTATGAATTTTTTTATTTAGTAGTTGGTCAGCTACATGTTTGATGTTTTGATAAGAGAACACTTGACATTTTGTGACACGTTATCTTAATTTTATGTTACGATTTATAAAACACTCACACTATTCTAAACAAACACTGAAATATACAAACACTATTACTATATAACTCCGAAGCACTACTTTGCATTTTGTTGTGTCATATATATTGCAAACAAACTTAGTTTCTCAAACAATATATGTATTTGACTGTTCTTACCTCTGTAAACATAATGTTGACTTCTTTGCAGCGGATGACTTGTGAAGTGTGCACGTACGAGCGCTTGCTGCGAGAGCGAGCAGAAAAGAAGAGCAGTTCCGTTTTTTGGCCACAGGTGTCAGTCGCGAGTTTAAATTTCAGAAAATTGCATATAGCCCCTTTAACTTTAGTTATAGCAGCTTTCTGTGGTTTAGACAGCATAAATTACCAGAACAACCTATTCAGTAGTATTAACTGTGCAATCCATGCTGTTGTTTACATCCAAGTATCACCAGTATGGCAGCGCATCCGGGGAACTGACCAAATCGTGACGTAAGTGCAAACTCTCTATTATTGTTCTTCCACACAAAATTTCGACACGCTACTCCTCCCACACCGTTTATCGTATACCTATGAATGAGGTGTCAAATCAAAAGGCTTATTGAGGAGAGGTGTGCCTTATATTTTCTAAGGCACTTCAGGATGGGGACACCATTTGTAGGGACGTTCCGATGAAAGTACATCGTAGGCCCTGTTTACACTAGTGCGTTTTCATTTCAAAAATGGCATTTCAAAATGAAAACGATTCTCGTCTACACTGGCGTTTTCATTGCGTTTAAGAAACGATCTCCATCTACACTACACAACCAAAAACACATCATATGAGCATTCAGACTGCATATGCCATCAAGGATGTTTCAATTTTCTATCAAGTAACTATAATAAAATTAACTGATATTACCTTCCGGTCTTTCTCTTGAAACCATTGGATGCCCATTTTTCACAAGTTGATATGATTCTTTAGGGTCTTAATGAAAAGTCTACAATATACTTTGGTTAGAATTTCTCAATGGTAGTGTAAAAAAACACCAATTTTACCTTCAAAGGTACTTAGTCATTTGGACCGGACCAAAAAGGAAAATGATACATTTGGTCCGGTTAGTGTTCACACTGGCATTTTTGTCAGCGAACCTAAAAATACCAAACCTAAAGGCATAGTGATACATTCACAACCTGATTGGTCGGGTTGAATTACGTATATTTTGTGATGGAACTCACCGAACACGCCAAACAATAAGGTGATCTTGGCTTAAAGTGACTTAAAGTCGACTTCACCTAATGTCGTCAGCTGGATTAAGCGTGCTTATTGTTGCATGTACTGTATATGATTTGATTTTAACCACCTGCAAACTCATAAAAGAGCTCATAAAAAGCACTTTACCTCATCATTGCTCCATGATTGCCCTCTGCACATTTTGTTTTTGTTTGATTGCCAGCAACAGCCGTTTTAGCTCTGCTGAAAAAATTGTACTGGTTTACTGGTAACTGTAATGGTGCCTGTTGGTCTCTACTGAAAATTGGTTGCCTTCTATTGTTGGCTTGTTAAAACCACTAAATGCTAATAAAATATGTCCCAAAACCCTCTATAGGAAATCATTTTTTAATAGATAAAAGTTAAAGGGGTCTTTTTATGCTTTTTCACTTTTTGAACTTTAGCCAGTGTGTGGTGTGTATGTTTGGGCATAAAAAAACATCTACAAAGTTGCAAATCTCAAAGTCCACTCCAAAGGGAGATATTTAGTTTTTAAAAAATCCCTTTTCAAGAACTACAATGAAACGGCTAATTTGCGTTTTACGGAGGCTATTCTTTGAACTTTAGCCATGTATTATGGACAGCCGCTTTTAGGATGCTTCAGCGAGCTGCAGGTCGGCTCGTTTAAACGCGAGCTTTAACTAAAGGGTCTGCAAACTGCTCCGGTAGCCGTGCTGAAGCCGTGCCGTTCTCGTGTGAGGTACAGAGGGTCCAAACACACGCAGATCCGCGGCTGATGTAGACATGAACATTGCCTAGTGATCATTCGTGGACGCGTCGGCACCTCACCATAGACGTGCAGTATGTGGTAAGAGATTTATTCATCATACAGTGTAGATAGCTTCACTAGCCCTATGGTTTCGGGCATGTAAATAATAAATACATTAGCACAATAATGACAATATCACGTATCCGCGATCTCGCAGGCTGACGATAGGACCAACAATACTGTAGCGTTTTATTTACTCACCCTTCATGCATCCTAAGTGTATATGACTTCATTCTTCCAGACGAATGCAATCGGAGTTATATTAAATCAATTCTGGCACTCATACAACAGCATAGACTGAACGGGACGGGCAAGTGTTCCATCAGTCCAAAATAAGTCGATCCATAATAAAAAGTGCCTCACATGGCTCTGGGGCGGTTGGTAAAAGCCTCCTTTAGCGATCAGATGTGTTTTTGTAAAAAAAAAAAATATATCCATATTTATAACATAAGAATCACTTTAATCTAGTTTGCTGCTTTGGGAAGGGGCGCAGTGGGGCGCAGTAGGGTGGAAAGCGGTCTACGCTGTTTGCCAATCGCAACGCAGTGGGACCGCTGACCAATCACAACACATTTGGTTTTTCAGAAGGTGGAGCCCGGAACTAATCAAGTCGTTTGTGCCAGCCTGGGGAGAAAGCTTTTGTAATAATGTAAATTATGTGAAAAATTATGCATTTTTCGAACCACTAAGCATGACAGCATGTTCAAGTACACCCCCAAAACAAAATAAAGACTTTGTAAAAGAGCATAATAGGACCCCTTCAATGGTTTGTAATGTTTGTAATGGTATTTGTAGTGGAAATCACTAGAAGTAGAAGAGACAGTTTTAAAGAGACTGTCACTGATGGAAATCAAAGAACGAAAGAAAAAGAGAAATCATCAATCGACTGCTCGCTGATTAACTTTTGTAGCTAGAATTTAAAAAAAATCTATATAGTTTATGCATATACAAGTTATAGTTTATGTGAAGATTGTTTTAAAATTACCTACATTAAAAGTTGTCATATACAGTGAGGAAAAAAATTATTTGATCCCCTGCTGATTTTGTACATTTGGCAACTGACAAAGAAATGATCAGTCTATAATTTTAATGGTAGGTTTATGTGAACAGTAAGAGGCAGAAAAACAACAAAAAAGTCCAGAAAAACGCATTTCAAAAAAGTTATAAATTGATTTACATTTTAATTACGGAAATATATATTTGACCCCTTCGCAAAACATGACTTGCAAAACCCTTGTTGGCGATCACAGAGGTTAGACGTTTCTTGTAGTTGGCCACCAGGTTTGCACACATCTCAGGGGAATTTTGTCCCACTCCTCTTTGCACATCCTCTCTCAGTCATTAAGGTTTTGAGGCTGACATTTGGCAACTTAAACCTTCAGCTTCCTCCACAGATTTTCTATGGGATTAAGGTCTGGAGACTGGGCC
The DNA here is from genome assembly GCF_049309525.1 of Garra rufa. Classification (NCBI taxonomy): domain Eukaryota; kingdom Metazoa; phylum Chordata; class Actinopteri; order Cypriniformes; family Cyprinidae; genus Garra; species Garra rufa. Next base: position 11,415,150 of record NC_133375.1, read on the forward strand.
ACTGCAGGACATTAATGTGCTTCTTCTTGAGCCACTCCTTTGTTGCCTTGGCCATGTGTTTTGGGTCATTGTCATGCTGGAATACCCATCCACGACCCATTTTCAATGCCCTGGCTGAGGGGAGGAGGTTCACCCAAGGTTTGACAGTACATGGTCCTGTCTATCATCCCTTTGTACAGCTGTCCTGTCCTCTTAGCAGAAAGACACCCCCAAAGCATAATGTACAAAAGAAACATGGGAGCCAGACATCTTGCGGCGATCGCTTAACTTCTTGCAGTTACTGTCTGTATAAATCTTCTCGTAAATAAACTACCGGTGCTTTTTATGAGTTTTCAATGTCACGTTTTAAATGTCAGGGCCCTTGGAAGTCTACCGATGAAGTGTGGCGCTACTTTGTGCCTTGTAAATGGCATAAAACAGTGATTTTTTTACATGACTGCTTCGATGCCCCATTGACTCTCATTGACAGCCTGTTGTGAGCATCGGCTAACTGACCCCAGATTTCGGACAGCAGTGGACAAGACGAGATGAGATATGCAAGGTACGTTCACACTCGGTATCATGATTCAATACACTTTAGGTCAATATCACACCGGAGTTCTCCTTTAACAGTGGTGTGTGACTGAGAGTAAGCAAGACAGAAACCAAAGAACAAGTAAACTTGTTTTATTACTATGAAGTGTGATAAGTTTTTACAAAAATAAGTAGAAAGATAACAAACAAACAAAGATAAATATTTACAAAAGACAAAAGGTAGCAAACCACACCGGCAGTTTACAAAATTAAAGAACTGGGGAGAATGAAGGGAACTTGAATCGAGCCAAAGAAAAGAAAATATCAAAACCAAAGAATAAATCTTACTAACCCATTATCGAAACTAAACCTAAACTAATAACGAAAAATATGAAAAGAAAAGGAATCTTCAACGTCCAAGATGTCGTAACTCAACTACACTAACTAACCAAACATAAATACAGAAGGTGGCATCGATTCCTAACCTAGTGTGTATAAACATCCAAACCAACCTAAGTGTGCACCATGTACGTCACGTGACATAACTCACCTACGCCTTCACCTCCATCCAGTTTTAACAGAGTTACGAAAAGCTGTTAACATCACTTAACAATAACGGGAAGGATTTCAGGACAGCCAGAATAGGTAGACCGTCACATGACACACAAAACACACTTTAAACGAACTAAACCAAATGCAAATAAACAATACAAAGAAAAAAGCATCACAGCTCAAATTCAAAAGGCCGGTCCTCAAACACAAACGGCGTTTTCCTTATATAGCCTTTGGAACGTCAATCAGCAGGCGCAATCGAAAACCAACGCCCTCACGTCAGCACACCCAATCAGATCGTCCCACGTGATGGACAGGTGAGATAGCCAATCCAAACGATTCCTGCAAAAGTGAAAGTAAAAGGGCGGAAAAACAAAGAGGAAACTCTGGGAACAAAATACAAACTCAAAGATAATCAAAACTATTATTCAACGTCACATAAGGACGTAACATCCCCACAATTAAAAACAAACATATCGTTTGAAAAGAAAAACAAAACAAAAAACTAATTATAAACAAAACAACTCACCCACATAATCGTTCCTAAACTCTAGAAAGCGTGTCGGCAAGGACGTTCTCAGAACCCTTTTTATGATGGATTTCCAAGTTGTAACTCTGTACAAACAAAGCCCAACGCATAAGTCGCTGATTTGCATTATACATTCGAGAAAGGAAGACAAGAGGATTATGGTCAGTGTACACGATTGTAGGTACATTAGAAGAACCCAAATAATCTTCAAAGAATTGTAAGGCCAACAACAAAGCTAAGGTTTCCTTCTCAATCGTAGAATAATTCATTTGATGTTTGTTGAATTTACAAGAAAAAAAACACACTGGATGGTCAACTCCATCAGTGCCCTCTTGCAACAAGACCGCTCCAGCGCCAACTGCGCTGGCGTCGACTTCCAACTTAAAAGCACTCTCAAATTGTGGAGCCGCCAAAACTGGACTGTTACACATTAAAGCCTTAACATTTTCGAAAGCCACTTGGCAATCTTCAGTCCATGCGAAAATTTGTTTGGGACTAAGAAGATTAGTAAGAGGGGCAACGACAGTGGAAAAATTCCTACAGAAATTCCGGTAATAGCCAACCATACCCGAGGAATCGTCTGAGCTCTCACCGAGTAGTGGGTACAGGAAATTCAGTAATGGCCTCGACTTTCGCTTCCACCGGCTTCACCTGTCGATGTCCTACCTGTTTACCCAGGTAGGTAACGGTAGCCTGGCCAAACACACACTTTGCTAGGTTGAGGGTTAATGACGCACGTGCCAAACGTTCAAGTACTGTGCGCAAAAGCAAACAGTGTTCTTCCCAATCATTAGAAAAAAGCACCAAATCGTCCAAGTACGCGTTACAATTGGGAACACCAGCTAGAACTGTTTGAATTAAACGCTGAAATGTTGCGGGCGCGTTCCTTAGTCCGAAGGCCATAACGTTATACTGCATAAAACAGTCAGAAGTTACGAATGCAGAGATGTCAGACGCACGTTGAGTTAACGGAACCTGCCAATATCCCTTTAGCAAATCAAGTTTGCTAACAAATTTAGCAGAGCCAATACTGTCAACACAATCTTCCATCCTAGGAAGTGGATAACAGTCAGGTACGGTGACAGCATTGACTTTACGGAAATCCGTACAGAAACGAAAAGAACCATCAGGTTTACTTACAAAAAGACAGGGAGAACTCCATGAACTACAGCTGTAACGAGCTAACCCATTTTCTAACAAGTAGTCAGTTTCTTTCTTCATGGCAGACCTCTTTACAGCATTAAGTCGATATGCATGTTGTTTTATTGGTTTCGCATTTTGAACATCAATATCGTGTCGCAACACATTAGTCTGCGACGGAACATCAGAAAACAATGATGGAAATGAGGTAATGAGTTTTGCCACATCATGCATTTTCTCATCAGGCAGGTGAGAAAGATGAGAAGACAACTTTGTCAGCATATCCGAGTTATCCAGTTTACTACATTGTTGAGGAGTATTTCTTAGTAACAAACCATCTTCATCTGGACACAAAGCATCCTCTTCAACCAGCAAAACTTCAGACGCTACTAGGACGGCTGCATTACTGACTGCTTGTTTGTCACTTTCATCTTTTTCACGTTCACAATATGCTTTAAGCATGTTAATGTGACAAACACGGGTTTTGCGCCTTCTTTCAGGAGTACATATTACATAATCCGTCTCACTAAGTTTTCTGACTATGCTGTATGGACCAGTAAATCGGGCAGTCAATGCCGAACCTGGGTTAGGTAATAATACCAATACCTTGTCACCGGACTGAAAAGATTGTGCAACTGTGTGCCTGTCATAATGATCCTTCATCTCAGACTGAGAACGTTTCAAGAATCTGCGGGCAAGGTCACAAGCACTATGAAGTCTCTCTCTGAAACGAGAAACATAATCCAACACATTAGTTTTATCATCTGTTTCAGTTTCAATCATCTTTTCTTTCAGAACTTTTAACGGACATCGGACCATATGCCCGAAAACCATCTCAGCCGGGCTAAAGCCTAGTGACTCTTGCACGCTCTCACGTACGGCAAACAATACTAAAGGGATTCCTTCATCCCAATCCCTGTTCGTTTCCATACAATATTTTCGAAGCATGGTCTTTAAGGTTTGATGAAATCTCTCAATCGCACCCTGGCTTTCCGGATGATGTGAACTAGAAATGCGATATTCTATAGTCAATGACTTCAATGTTTGTGTGAAAACGCGCGACAAAAAATTCGTACCCTGATCTGTTTGTATAACTTTGGGAAGACCAAAGATGGAAAACAACTTAATCAGCATTTTTAAAATAGCAGGAGCTTTAATGTTGCGCAATGGAACAGCTTCTGGAAAACGTGTCGCTCTACACATGATGGTACATAAATATTGATTCCCTGCCTTCGTTTTTGGCAACGGTCCGACACAGTCAATCAATACTTCTTCAAACGCTTCTCCAATAACCGGAATAGGAGAAAGCGGGGCAGGCGGGATTACCTGATTTGGTTTACCGGCTATTTGACACGTATGACAGGTACGGCAGAATTTAGCAACATCACGTTTCAGCCCCGGCCAAAAAAAAATGCTGGAGAATACGATGGTAAGTTTTTGTCACCCCTAAATGTCCAGAAAGTAAGTGTTCATGAGCTAAACACAATACATGAGAACGATAGTTGCTTGGGATAACCACTTGATATACAATGTTCCAATCCAGATCCTCTTCAGCCTTAGAGCGCCACCTCCTCATTAGTAAACCATCATCTACAAAGTATGCTGTGTCTCTTTTCTTAGCAGCCTCGAAGCTAACAACGGCAGAAAAACATTTATTCAAAAATGGGTCATCCTTTTGAGCAGCAATAATCTGAGAACGGGAAACAGGCAGATCTAAAGAATGAGAATTTTCCAGTAAACCCGCTGAAGTTTTCCCCTTAGAAACTCGTGCATCATCTGCCTTAATTTCAGAAACTTCCCCATCACCTGCTAACACATGCCCCACCAATGAATCAACTAAATCAACCTGCTCAACAGCTTTGGTTAACTGCGAACGAGTCACTGCACAAGCAGAAAAAACCTCAGGATGAAAGTTAGCAACATCGTTAGAATGTGAAACACTCTGAACATCAGTAACCTCTGGCGCGAGCACCACTTTGCCTCCAGCGAAATCGTTTCCTAATATGAAAGTTATCCCTTTCACGGGAAGTGAACTACGAATTCCAACTCTCACAAATCCAGACACCAGTTTACAATCTAAATGTACACGATGCAAAGGGACAGGCACAGCTTGCATTTCAATGCCACGGACAAGAATATTTGAACCACAGTATGATTCATTAGAGAAAGGTAAGATCTCAGACAGGATAATAGACACCATGGCCCCAGTATCTCTGAGAATGGAGATTTCTCTCCGATCCTCCTCTTTACCGGACAACGACACAAACCCTGTCATAGCAAACGGCTTGTAACTGACGTCAAGGGCATCAGTACCACTTAATAGCTCAGACGGTGGCACAGTTTTTAACAATGCAACGCTTTTAGGATTTTGAGCCTGTTGCTTACGCCTAAGCACAGGACAGTCGGCAATCAAATGTCCGTGCTTATGGCAATCAAAACAGTCTCTTACCTCTTTTGATGGCGACGTTACGGATTTTACCCGAGCGCTCTGACTTTGAGATGTACTACTTATCAAGTTCTTTTCAGTACGCGTCACGGAAAAAACGCCTTTATGAGTGAGCATGAACTCGTCGGCTAATACGGCGGCCTGTGATAACGACTGAACCTTTTGCTCATTTAAATAAACCACCACACGTTCCGGCAAACACCCTTTGAACTCCTCAAGCAAAATTAATTCTCTTAGGGAGCCAAAGTCTTCCGTCTCAGTGGCACTGCACCATTTATCGAATAACAGAGATTTTTCCCTAGCGAATTCGACAAATGTCTGGCCAAAGTTTTTTTTATGACCCCTAAATTTTTGTCGATATGCTTCTGGAACTAATTCGTAAGCACGTAATATTGATGACTTTACAACTTCATAGTTCAAACTATCCTCCACAGAAAGGGTAGAAAAAACCTCTAGCGCTTTGCCTACCAGCCGACATTGCAACAATAATGCCCAAAGTTCTTTCGGCCAACGAAGGGACGTTGCAATGCGCTCAAAAGCACTAAAATATGAATCAATCTCCGTCTCCCGGAAAAGCGGCACCAACGTAATGTGTTTACTCACATCGAATGACTCGGTTGCAGATGGGGCCGATACAGAGGATACAGGGGAAATAAAAGAACCAGCGGTAACAGGACTAACAGCGGCGGCGGCAGTGACTCGAGGGAGACTAGGTTGCGCAGCTGAACCTCCTACAATTCTCATTGCGTCAAGCTCCAGCTGTCGCATTTTTACCTGCTTCTCCGCCTCGATCTCTAGTTTACGGATTTGTAATCGCAAATCCATTTCCGCCTGCCGAACCTCCGCTTTCTCCTGCGCTTCCATCTGTAAACGGGCCAAACGGACTTTCAGTCTCGTTTCCCCTTTCGAGCCTGTAGACATGGGAGAGAATGGTTCAAATGGAGGTAACCTCGCCCTAGCATCGGCCTCCACCTCCACCGCAGACATCAGTTCCTCCTCACCCCCATTCTCACTCCCAACCGAGGTTCCCACACCCACACTGCCCACTGCTGCATCCACCTCCTCTGACAAACCGAGCACATTCATCTTCACTAAACGGTCATACAAAATAGCCTTAATCTCTCCCTTACGAGACTGCTTCCCTACGACAATCTGAAAATGACTTGCTATCACTAACAAATCATCCTTTTTGCAACTATCTAATTGATCTAATGAGGGGTTGTCTAAAAACTTTTTTAAATCGAAACTGGCCATGTTTTACAACGCTACGACAGGCCCACACAAACTCTCAACACACACCAATGAAAGCAACGGCAATGTCACAAACTGGATAACATTATTCCAGGATCATAAGGCTCAGAATAATTTATTCTGATCCCGGACGAGCCCCCATTAATGTTACGACCCTTCGATAGATATTAAGTGTCTAGGGTATCAGAAGGGGAACATAAAAAACCAGTTCGGACCATTGCCCCAACTTAACAGTGGTGTGTGACTGAGAGTAAGCAAGACGGAAACCAAAGAACAAGTAAACTTGTTTTATTACTATGAAGTGTGATACATTTTTTACAAAAATAAGTAGAAAGATAACAAACAAAGAAAGATAAATATTTACAAAAGACAAAAGGTAGCAAACCACACCGGCAGTTTACAAAATTAAAGAACTGGGGAGAATGAAGGGAACTTGAATCGAGCCAAAGAAAAGAAAATATCAAAACCAAAGAATAAATCTTACTAACCCATTATCGAAACTAAACCTAAACTAATAACGAAAACTATGAAAAGAAAAGGAATCTTCAACGTCCAAGACGTCGTAACTCAACTACACTAACTAACCAAACATAAATACAGAAGGTGGCATCGATTCCTAACCTAGTGTGTATAAACATCCAAACCAACCTAAGTGTGCACCATGTACGTCACGTGACATAACTCACCTACGCCTTCACCTCCATCCAGTTTTAACAGAGTTACGAAAAGCTGTTAACATCACTTAACAATAACGGGAAGGATTTCAGGACAGCCAGAATAGGTAGACCGTCACATGACACACAAAACACACTTGAAACGAACTAAACCAAATGCAAATAAACAATACAAAGAAAAAGCATCACAGCTCAAATTCAAAAGGCCGGTCCTCAAACACAAACGGCGTTTTCCTTATATAGCCTTTGGAACTTCAATCAGCAGGCGCAATCGAAAACCAACGCCCTCACGTCAGCACACCCAATCAGATCGTCCCACGTGATGGACAGGTGAGATAGCCAATCCAAACGATTCCTGCGAAAGTGAAAGTAAAAAGGGCGGAAAAACAAAGAGGAAACTCGGGGAACAAAATACAAACTCAAAGATAATCAAAACTATTATTCAACGTCACATAAGGACGTAACAGAGATATTGATTTGATACAACAGTTAAACATATAATAAGTTAATATTAGGTGATATACAGTGTCTGACTATTGCTTGATTTTGCCTAATTTTAAGTAGCTCATCTTTTCATTTATTTAAATCGTGCAATGTTTCTATATTCAGAAGTTTATACAACATCTTAACATGAATTTATGAATTTGATTGCACCCATGCTACCTTTGAGCCTGGATATAAACTGGAAACTGGATATAGCAATTTTGTGAAATGATAATAAAAATAAACATGTTAAAAAAAAATAAATACTGCATGTTTAATTTCACTTTAAGTGTACGAATAAACGCAGTTAATCACATGAAAAAAAAAAATTAATCTATTGACAGCCCTAATATAAATATTGGGGCAGTCGTTGACTAATGGTTAGAGAGTCGGACTTGTAACCCGAAGGTTGAGTACCGAGGTAAGACCCTTGAACAAGGCACCGAACCCCAAACTGCTCCCCGGGCGCCGCAGCCACATCCAAGATGTTCATGTCTTTCTTTCTTCAGTCGTAAAGAAATGGTGTTTTATGAGCAAAACATTTCAGGGTTTCTCTTTATATAATGGACTTCTATGGTGAGAAATCCTGAAATGTTTTAAATGTCTTGGATGACAAGGGGGTGAGTACATTATCTGTAAATTTTTGTTCTGAAAGTGAACTACTCCTTTAAATGCAGACCACAAATTCTGAGTATGAATAATTGATAGCCCTGCCCTACACCCTTAAAAGAACACACTTCAAGGGCACTGCCCTTCGAAAGGAGTAGGGTATAGGCATGCTTACTTCCGCTTGGAATTCGCCCACACACAACACACACAGGAACCCTTTCTCTCTTTCTCTCTCTCTCTCTCTAACTCTCTCACACTCATCTGACTCATCTTTTCAAGTAACCAATAAGCAATGACCTATTATCTTCATAGCCACACCCAAGCAACCACCCCATAGACTTCCATTAAAAAAGGTGAGAGGAATATCACTCATCAGTCAGAACATCCATAGACACTTATCATTTTGTGCTTATTTTGGCTCATCCTAATCAGGCAGCCAATAAGTCCCTTAGGATCATCTTGAAGCTATCAAGCAAAAATATACAGCAAAACTTATGAACTATCATGATTGACAGCTGTCAAGCCACTCCCTAGGAGCCATTTAGCAAGACCTACTATATATCTTTGCATCAGAACATTGTATTGACATGGGGGTTAGTTCCTTTGACTCATGCTAGCAAGTAGGACTCTCAACATGCTACACATTGTAGCAGCGAATAGCTACAAGTGTTACATCAGGCTAAAAAATAGTTAAACATGCTTAGAACTCTATACCTTCATAATAACAATCTGTGACATTTACCAACCACCTAGCAACACGAAAACAACCACCCAGAAAAACTTTACAAGCTTACTAGAGTTTTGTCATGGCAAACACTACTCACATTTTCTTCAGATTATGTTTCTGATTATTATTATTATATTGAGATTTTTACATTTTATAATTAATAATAATAATAATAATATGTTTTATTTATTCTTTTAGGAAGTCAGTAGGTTTTACTCCAGTGCAATAGCATTTTTGTACTCCCCTCTGCTTCAAAATGACCAGAACGCAAAATGAAGGTTGAGCTGTGCTTGATTACTCAAACATGAATGTGTTGGGATATAGATGAATCACAGATTGATTATTAACACATGAGCCCTGTTAGAGCTGCCTTCTCTCTGCATTTATTTTGGTTAAAAATTATCCCAAACTGAGCGAGTACATAACCAATTAGTGTTCTGTCTCCTTATCTTGATTCACAATGGTAAACTTGTAATAATGTTTTAAAATTTGAGTGGCTCAGGTCGTTCATCTTTGTGTCACATCACATCTGTATAAAGAATGAGTCCTGGCTAGTAGGCTGCATCGCATGTGTGGCTGCTGCAGGTGGTGGATCATTTATAAACTCTTCTTACAGCTGGAATAATTACTCCTGTCATAAACGGTGCACTATGTGTTAGGGAAGCAGACGGACAACAGGGTGAGTAACGGTAAGAATGGTTTATTGAAACAGCAGTGAGTGATACGTGGTTCCGGATGGTGGATAGGGTAATAGAGTTCACTGATGAATAGTTCGTAGATGAAGTCCGTGGATGACTAATGAAGTTTTTCCCTTGCAGGAACGACGGGGGGAGAACACCAGAATGCCACTCTTGCCGTGGCTAAGGACCAGGAGACTTACGGCACACACACACACACACACACCGTTTGACGAATGGACAGGCTTACGGCTCGCTCGCCTCTGACGACTGGATCTGGACAGAGATGGAAAAGACGTAATACAGGTAAATAGCAACAGGTAAGTATCTTAGAGTAGCTTTCGCTGAGAGTAGCAGAATGAGTCTGCTTCGTATTAACGAGCCCGGACAATGAGTGGTGTGTGTGGTGACTATTTGTAGCAGAGTGGATGATGAGGTGCAGGTGCAGCTAGTTAGAACTCGGGTGATTGTGATCGTTGAGTGATGGATGTGGAAGAACCTGGCCAATCCGTGACACTATGGCAATGAAACACATGTAAGTGTAAATTAAAAATAAAAGTGTAAATAAATTATATTCCAGTTTTAAATGTGCATCTGATTAAAGATAAGTAGGATTACACTGTAAAAGATTTGTATTTAAAAAAAAAAGAGTTCTAAGGAAGATTAAATTGCTTTTTAAAGTTAAAAGAATAATTTCTTTTGATGAACTTTGAATGGTATGTCAATTAGAGATTAGACTATATAGAAATTGAAAACTAAAAATAACGCTGATACACTAAATACACAGTTTTGCAATGTTAATGTTAACATTAACAAATTAATAAAAGTATAACAATAATTTACATGGTTTGATGCAATCTGAGCTAACTTTGCAGTCATTAGATTTAATTTTTGTAGCGTGATTTATTGCAGGCCTAAAACCTTTTTTTCAGTTGGTCAGAACAAAACTGGCAGACATGTTACTGGCTTGTTCAGATGACATTTTCACACTGACAGAGGCCGCTCCCACAGTAGTTGATTGACATGAGTGCCTTACCTTAGACCCGCCCTCACCGAGCTGAAACAGTCCGACTCTGATCGCCATTGTGTCGAATCAGGTGCAGGGGAAGACAAGAATGTCTCTGATTGAGCGATTGAGGTGTTCTGTTGTTAGATGTAATAATGAACATAGCAGTCGTCATTTACTCCCGACATCAGAGCCGCTGAAGACGCAAAGGATTAAGGTTACTTTTGCTTTTAAAAGGAATACGCCGATCACGATCTACATATTTTGACAAAGAGGCAAAGTATTCAGCTTTAATATTATCAACCAAATATGTTTTCTGTGGGGATCCAAATGGAAGCCTGTTTCCGCCACTGAATAAAGACTAAAAAAAGGTAATTGCGATTCGTATCTCACAGTTGCAAGTTTACATACACAATTCTGAGAAATGAAGTCAAAATTGTGAGATATAAACTTGCTGACTTTTTTTTTTTCTCATAATTGTGTGATATAAACAGAACTGCAAGTTTTAAATCAGAATTCCAAGACATAAACTCGCAATTGTGAGAAAAACAGCATTACAAGATATAATCTTGGAAAAAAAAGTCAAAATTTCATATATAGTCTTACAATTGCAAGTTATAATGCACTTGGAATATTAATAATAAAACTTGGAATTATGAGTTATAAAGTCAGAATTGTGTTATATAAACTCGCAGTTGTGAGAAAAAGACTTTTAAATTAAACTTTTTTCCTTGCAGTTGCAAATTTACATCTCGCAAGATAAAAACTCAATTCCGAGAAATGAAGTCAGAGTTCCAAGATATAAAATCGCAATTAAGACTTTTTTTTTCTTATAATTGTGTGATATAAACTCACAATTGTGAGTTATAAAGTCAGGATTACAATATAAACCGTATAAACTTGGCCACAGAAAAATACACACCTTGACAATGATGCAGTACTATTATTGAACCTGCCAGCAATGTCGCAACACACAAGTGTGAGCAACTGTTTTGATGATGTGTCACTATTGCTTTGTCTGTTACAGATCATTTGATATGTACTGACTGTACAGCTGCACACCTAAAAATCAAAAGAGTTTTAAAGAAGAGGGTCAAAAACAGGATAGAAAATATTACTTCTAAATTATGTTTTCTATATAAAATCTTGATAACATTGTGAGTGGATGTCAGAGAACATAAATTTTTTTTAATTCAGTTTATGACCCCTTTTAACCTGTCTGCATCATATTACTCACCTCCTATATGCACGGGATGGTGGGCGGGGCTAAAGAGTCAATGATGTAGAAGTAGGCATCAATCATCTTTTATCATGGGATTGCGTCATTCTAAGATGAAATGCAAAACAATTCTTTTTGAAGAATTGGTTTCAATGGAAACTGTTTTTGGGAACTGCTGAGTACTGAAACTGACATGATTTTTTTACAGTAGGCTACAGCAACGTCTTACATGTCAAAAGATGAAGGAAAAGTAGATTTCTCAATTCAGGACCTTTTGCAAGAATGCTTTCCAGTAATGCACCACTAATAAGCATGTGAGATTTACTACACAACTTGCCCCAACTTGATATTTATAAATAATACCCTTATCCTCAGAACAAATTATGTAGTTGAATCTTGCCTGTAACCTGTTCATTGAAATGGAAGTGATCCAAAATATTAACCAGTGTAACATATTTATGAAACTCCATCATAGCCACAAAAGCCACATTTAGTCCTGATTAAAAATTAGACCAAAAACTCTGACCAATCTAGATTTATAAATTATTTGATATTACATTAAAACTTCAAACTACAACCTCTAATATTTTGCAGCGGCACATAGAACTTTTATACTTTGGAATAAGAATGCAGAAAAATGGCACAAGGCCAGGAATGACACACATTGCCAGGCATGTAGGTTTTAGGTATGTAGAACAGTCAAACAAGTGTTGCAAAGAGAAAGTTCTTGCAAAACTTGCTGATTACATTTTGTTTGCATAACGTTCCAAAACTGTGGTTTCAAATTGCCTTTGTATTGTTTCCCCAGTGCAGCAAAAAAATGTTCCCCACCTTTCATTGGAAGGGAAATCACATTCTCACAGCTCTCCAAAGCATTTTAAGCAATTGTCTATTCTGTTTAGTTTGTGAAGAATGTTGTTGCAAGTTTGCAATAAAAAATTAATATAGGAGGCAAAGTCTTTTGCTTTCAAAGCAGGTTTCCAATAGCACACATGGCATTGTTTTCTTACTAGGTATCTTTTTATTAAACATTTTATTTGTCTATTATCAGTTAGGCCACGTTCACACAGTCAGTTTTTGGGATCGACAACCGCATAATGTCCCGTTCACACAGCAGCTTACAGTAGCTTCTTGAATACTGTCTGTATGAACGTGCAACGTGAGTCAAGTAATATCAAAGAGTCCAATCGAGACACAAGTTCATCCGTCAAATCATCACTGAGATCCATCTTTCCACACTGAGGACAACTGAGGGACTCATATGCAACTATTACAGAAGGTTCAAACACTCACTCATGCTCCAGAAGGAAAAACGATGCATTAAGAGCCGGGGGGTGAAAACTTTTGAACAGAATGAAGATGTGTACATTTCTCTTATTTTGCCTAAATATCTTTTTTTTTTCAATTAGTACTGTCCCTAAGAAGCTACAGATGATACTTACAGGTTTCCCAGAAGACAAAATAAGTTAAATTTACCCTGATCTTTAAATTCCAAAAGTTTTCACCCCCAGCTTTTAACGCATTGTGTAATCATACAGTCAGTCTTTGTTGTAAAGAATTCAAATACACAGAAATGCTGACAAACAAGGGACTAATGAACAACTATGACTAAAACATACAAATATCCCTCTTATTATATTTTGGTAAAATAATTATCATTTTGCAGATTCTGCTAGGTGTGTGTAAACTTTTGACCTCAATTGTAACAGAACAGTTCTGTTCCGTTCACACAGCGCATGTTTCGGTTGAGAATTCGGTTGTGAGTCCTGAAAATGTAGGGGTACGCTAATATAACCATACTGTATGTGAACACAAACCATATTAAGGACTCAAATACAAGACTGACAACCATATTCTGTTGCTGTGTGAACGTTCCTGCTAAAAAAACAGCTAAAACCAGCCTAGGCTGGTTGGCTGGTCTTAGCTGGTTTAGGCTGGAAGTAACTGGTTTTAGCTAGTGGTTTCCCAGCCTAACCAGCCTGGCCAGTAGTGATGGGAAGTTCGGTTCTTTTCCGCGAACCGGTTCTTTCGGACAGTTCGTTTCAAAGAACCGGTTCAAAAAACCGGTTCACCAGTTCTTTTACGCTATAATATAATGACGTCATTAACGTAATTACTATCGTCCCACCCGGGCCGGGACTCAAGTCAACATTCAAATAAAGTCAGTAGCTAATGACTTAAACATAATTTTGGTCTGACAAGTTTCTGACAGTTAAGTTTTGCATCTAAGCACCCATATACAGTTACATGCAGTGATCATATGAGTAAGTTTTACAAGTCCTGATATAATAAATTATAAGATAAATTAATTCTAATCAGAAACACGATCAGCTTATATGCACATGCACAATCCATAAAGATGTATTTGTTATAAACATACGTTTACCAGATCCCCTCATTCAAGTCCTCAGTTAACCTTGAGTAGGGTTTGTTTGGCAGCTGCATGAGTCACGCATACACACAGTATCAGCTCATCGATTCTCAAATCGGACGCGTCCGAAAGAAACCGGTTCTCGATTCAGTGAACTGGTGATCCGAAAGAACCGGTTCTCGTTCAGTGTACTGGTGATCCGACAACCGCTGCAACCGATTCATGACTCAAGAACGACAACCGCTCTGGCAGCTGCTCTGCTCATGCGCATCATCAGCTCTCTTTTCACAGTCGTTCATACACTGTTTGAGTAACTGAATAACTCGGGAAATTGGTTTATTTCGAATCAGAGGGAGTGTCGTAATTTGTGGATTAGTGCTTACTGGAGACGCGAACCGTTTCAAACGATTCAGTTCGATTTGGTGAACCGGTTCGACCGGTTCACTAAGAAGATCCGGGTAAATTGAACGATTCATTTGCGAACCGGACATCACTACTGGCCAGGCCGGAAATGTGGCCAAAACCCCTCTAAAACCAGAATACAGACTATGACCAGCTAAAACCAGCCAACCAGCCCAGGCTGGTTTAACTGTTTTTTTTTTCACCAGGGGTGGCCTTAGGTTGCAGGTAGAGACCTGCGCGGGACGGATTTTTCAGTCCCGCTCCCGCAAGATTGTGTCCCGCACCCGCCCGCTCCCGCGGAAATAAATGTTATCTCGTCCCGCTCCCGCCCGCGACATTCATGTTTTGTCCCGCTCCCGCCCGCAAAAGCCTGCATAAAATTAACCTATATAGATTTTTTCAGTACATCGGTTGAATTTACATGAAACAGTTCTGTAACATCTTGTAAGTTCCACTAGACCCCAGCATAAATGCTCTGGATAAAATATTTGTTATTTACGCTAAGCATCAACATTCACAAACCACTGTTATTAACAAAAAAGTAAACATGAGCTACTGCGTGCATCCACGGCAGATTGCAAACAAACAAAGCTCCTTTAAAGCTGACATCTCAGTACGCAATCTCATAAAGCTCTTATAACACAATTGATATTATGCACAATTAGCCTTTCATAAATGTCTACACTTTGTGTGTTGTAATTCGTAAGCACGCAATATTCAGCACTGTGCAAAACTTTTGAGCAGTGAGTGGATTTTAACTTGAACACCACTGATTGGCGATGCGTTCCAGAAATGCAAACTTTAGATCGAAGCTTTAAATCGAAACTGCCTATTCTCACGCTTACTAATCATATTTATGTTGTTCTTGCAGCTTTTGTGCAATAGGTGAATAACAATTTTTTGTTTTTAGATATTTTATGTTTAGATATTTCTATTTTGCGGGAGTCCCGCGAATCATTTTATTTTCCCGCATCCCGCACACACACGAGTCTCTACCCGCCCGCACCCGCACTCGCCCATCAAGTTTCGTCCCGCGTCGCACTCTGTTGCGTTGGGTCCCCCATTGCAGGTCTCTAGTTGCAGGATCTCTCATTGGAAGCAAAATATAAAAGTGTCTTGCTTTTGTCTAATATTTCTCTTTTTTTCTCCCCCACAGTAACAGTTATTCATTAAACATCTCCTGGTTTACTGTCTGTCACTTTGACTGTTTGGGCACGTGGCTGTCTTTATAGTGCTTGACATCATCTTGACCCAGACTATTTAGGTAATGGAAGCTTAAGAGCAATCTTGCATAAAGGAATGCTGCTTTTTAGCTCTACTTCCGTCCTTTTTTGTAGTTCAAAGTGTTTCTTACCATTTTCAGACAAAAAAAAAGTCCAAACATGAGAGCATGAGGTAGGCCATCCATAGCATTCCTGTTGCTATCCGAATCAGGTCTGAAGGTAATTGATAGTTCCTAAAAAATGTAATCATTCACACTCAATTGAACACATAATTTTTTACAAAGTGTTCCAGCTATTCATTACAGTTCTGATCAAAGTGATATCTCAACTCTTGAATTATGCAAAAAAAATCCCCTTTATTGGATTAAACAGGGTTTGTCCAGGAAGACGCTATAAAAATGTGGGTGGGTGTATTATTATTGACACACGTTACTCATGGTTTATTAAAGTAATTCAACATTGTTTAAATGTCAAAGATTGTCACGTAATGATTTTTCTCAACCGCATAGAGCTCCAACTGACTGCGCATACTTGTCAAATTTTTCTTGCCTTTACTAATCTGTTTTTATTTGTGATGCAAATCATTGATTCAGTCTGTATGAGTAGAAAAATTATAAGATTTTTTTTTTCTTTTTACAGTTTGTGCTTCTAAGTTGATCAGAAATTTGCATGTTTTTCAACCTTTCTTGTAAATGCATGCATGATTTCATTTCACGAGTTCACGCTTACATATAATTAGCCGGAGTATGGTATTGCGTGATTGGCGTGCTGTCCGGAGAAAAGGCTCCGATCTCGGGAGCGTCCCGAGCCCAGAGAACCCCCCATGGGAGTAGCGAGAACTCGGAGTGCGGAGTCGGGGTGGTGGAGGGATACTGATGAACCGTCGGGTGAATAGAGGTGAGTCGGCTTTATGTTTACGGTGATGTTTACGCTAAGTATCTGACACGTTCCTCCCGAACTTCGTTAGTGAAACGTCATAATGCGTGAGGTCGAGCTAGAGCAAGATGAGCATTTGTGGTTACAAAGTATATACATTTCTAGAAAATTTTTCTAGAAAATTTCTTAGAAAATGGCTGATCGTTTTGCTAGATAAAACCCTTATTCCTTGGCTGGGATCGTGTAAAGTCCTTTTTAAGCTGTATTGCAACTGCAGTTTGGACCTTCAACCCGTTGATCCCCATTGAAGTCCACTATATGGAAAACAATCTTGGAATGTTTTTCTCAGAAATCTTAATTTCTTTTCGACTGCAGAAAGAAAGACACGATCTATCTTGTCGTATATATCTTGGATGACATGGGGGTGAGTAAATTATCAGGAAATTTGAATTCTGGAAGTGAATTTCTCCTTTAGTTATTAATTCAGGATTTGTTTTGAAAAGCTGTCAAAAACAGCATTTATTTGAACTTTGCTGACACTTTTGATAAGTGTAATATGCCCTTGCGGAATAAAACTATTTGTTTCCTCTACAACCAAACAACATCACAGTTGCTCTGGTGAAAAGTCGATGTTAAGTAATATATTGGATCTGGATATAAAAAAGTGTTGTCAAATGAACTTTCAGTTTACAATATTCTTTTTATAGCCTCTGCCAGTGAGGTACGTGCACAAAATGTGCTCGATAGGCCTGTAAAAAAGGGAAATTTTAAAAACTTTTAATGATTGAATGATGAACGTGTACATTTATCCATTTCAGGAAACAATCAATGTTTTTTTGTAAAACAAGCTCTATCTTTGATTTTAATCAGTTCATATCTTTCACTCATTCCAGTATAAAGATTCCAGACAGATGGCCGTCATCCAACAGCTCTCGGATAAAAGGAAGGTTGGGTCATGTTTACTGTTGGCTGAGCTGGACGGAGTTACACGATCAAGGACAAAAGACTATCCTGAATACAGAAACTTCCAAGTGGCTTTGCTGTAAATTCAGATCCCTGCTGGTTAGTAGTTCTACCAATTTTTTTTTTTGTCACTTACTGGGAAAGTACAGTGAAACCTAAACACAAGGCTGCAGGCTGATTAGGGTTACAACATAATTTATTCTGCTAATTTGATTACAGTTAAGGTCAAAAGTTTACATACACCTTGCAGAATCTGCAAAATGTTAATTATTTGTTTTTATCCAACATAAGAGGGATCATACAAAATGCATGTTGTTTTTAGTTTAGTACTGACCTGAATAAGATATTTCACATAAAAGATGTCTACATATAGTCTACATATAGTATTTAAGTGATAGTTGTTCATGAGTCCGTTGTTAGTCCTGAACAATTAAACTGCCTGCTGTTCTTCAGAAAAATCCTTCAGGTCCCACACATTCTTTGGTTTTTCAGCATTTTTATGTATTTGAACCCTTTCCAACAATGACTGTATGATTTTGAGTTCCATCTTTTCACACGGAGGGCAACTGAGAGACTCACTATTACAGAAGGTTCAAACGCTCACTGATTAATCTTCTGTAGCTTTGAAAGTGCAGTACTAAAAAAAAAAAAAGAAGATATTTAGGCAAAATAAACCACACATCATCATTCTGTTCAAAAGTTTTCACCCCTCGCCCGTAATGATTTCTTCTTCCTTTCTAAAGCATCAGTGAGCTTTTTA
Organism: Garra rufa; assembly: GCF_049309525.1. Classification (NCBI taxonomy): domain Eukaryota; kingdom Metazoa; phylum Chordata; class Actinopteri; order Cypriniformes; family Cyprinidae; genus Garra; species Garra rufa. The sequence continues at coordinate 11,433,571 of NC_133375.1, forward strand.
ACCTTCTGTAATAGTTGCATATGGGTCCCTCAGTTGTCCTCTGTGTGATATTATAGATCTTAAAATCATACAGTCATTGTTGGAAAGGGTTCAAATACAAAAAAATGCTGAAAAATGCTTTCACACAGGATTTTTTACTGTTTTACCAGCCAATGATTGATAAGTACATCGACAGCCAATCAGAAACCTCCTGCTTTGAAAAGTCAGAGCATTTAAACCACAGGGCCAGCACCTTCTCTCCTCTCTCTGTTGAACATTATCGAATTCAAAAGCATGAGGTGAAAGCAAAAATCCACTGAACGGACAAGAGCGATTGCACACTTTCGTGAGCATCTGCATGCGACTGAAGATTGCAGATCTGATAGAGATAACCCCACCTAAAACTCACGTCATGGCTGAGCAGTTGCTATGTCAGCCTGGTCAGAATGATGAAACAAACAGTGCAATGTTTTGATAGCAGCACAGATTGTGAAACCCATCTGCAACCAACTTAAACTAGGAAAGAAATGTTATTTTAAACTCTAACGTCCATATAATGAAAAAGAATGAGGTCCAAAACAACATCAGGCCGCTTCGTGTTCCAGAGAAGAAGAAAAACTCGCAGGTTTGGAATGACATGATTGTTTTTAGTTTCCCGTTAACCCCCACAAGCAGTCTGTCATTTGAATAATGAATGTCCTTTGATTTAATAATCCTTTAATTTCAGTCATTTGACCACTCAGGAATGAAAATACAGTATTTTCCACTGACATCCCATTGTATACTGTGAGTTATTAACGCCTGGCTAAATAAATTAGAAAGAAAATAAGAGGAGAAAATAAGACTTCCAACACATCTTTGAGGTTGTGCTCACAACTCGGTCTACAGAGTTTGCATTCGGTATGGTACACTGTACAATGCAGCATGAAGATTGAAAAACAGCAATAAAATAAGACCACAATAAAAGAGACAAACACAAATGATAAATAAATAGGAATTAACAAGACAAATTCAAATAGAAAAAAAACACACACACACACACACACAGTAATTCAAACACTGGTCTTTGTCCAAATCATCAAAATGATCCTGAATCACATTTAAAAGGGTCCTTGCAGATAAATGGAAAAAAAAAAAAAAAAAAACACTGTGTCCATCGTCGTACCTTATAGGTTCCCAAAAATCTTTCCACCACTTCACAAAGCACAAAGTCCTCTGAACACGCTCCTCCTGGGTCATTTTTAACATGGCTTTCATGTCTACAATATTGTGTCAAACGTTTGATCAGTTTTCGTGAAACTATGCAGCAGAATCAATCCAGTCTTTTTGTACATTCCTGCGTAGAATCCAGCTCTACACAGTTAGATCTGAAACTGTTCCCACACACAGCACTGGCTCTCTCTCTCGCTCTCCCACTCACACGGATACACATCCACCCACTCGCGCATAAATACAATAAGGCTGAAACGGGTGCTAGTGGTACAGGTATGACTGTTATGTAGCATGTTCAGTTTGGTACCTATCCATGACAGGAATCGTGTAAAGAGGAAATCAAGGCGAGACTGCATTCCAAAGAAATCCAAAGAAGTGCCGCTTATGAAATAGTATCTGTCAAAGACACGCACACACAAAGGACTTTTGTTTCCTTTACAAAAGCCTTGCAGATTAAATGAACTTCCTCTGATTTCCACTGAAAATCGCAAAGCCAATATGAATTTCCCAGGCGGTGCAATCGGGACAGTCTGAAAACCTTGCGAGTTTTTTTTACAAACAGCAGTTTTGGGTGAAATTATCTTGGCATGTGGATTAAAAGGTCTTTTAATTGCCTCTGAAATAGTGAAATCTCCTTTCAAGTGTCAAATGAAGTTCAAAGAGTAACATGTTAATGGCTTGCCTGGTATTTCCTCCAGTCCTCGCTGAAATGTTACAGGAAATATTGTATGTGAAAACGCTTTGCATGAGGATATCACATAGGAAGCAATGGGGAGCTAAATAGTGTGTAGAATCAAATAAAGTTATATTTGGCTCCCAGGGTTTCTTCTTTCAGTAATCATCAAAATGGGAACAGGATAGTTCATCTAAAAATGAAAATTTGGTTCTTTACTCACCCTTAAAGGAGAAGTTCACTTCTAGAATTAAAATTTACTCACCCCCATGTCATCCAAGATGTTCATGTCTTTCTTTCTTTAGTCGAAAATAAATGAAGGCTTTTGAGGAAAACATTTCAGGATTTTTCTCCATATAGTGGACTTCAATGGGGATCAATGGGTTGAAGGTCCAAATTGCAGTTTCAATGCAGCTTCAAAAGGCTCTACACGATCCCAGTCAAGGAATTTAGCGAAACGATTGGTCATTTTCTAAAAAAATAAAAATGTAATACTTTTTAACCACAAATGTTCATCTTGGACAACACTCTTAAAATTAAAGGTGCTTCACGATGCCATAGAAGAACCTTTTTTGTCGAAATGGTTCCATAAAGAACCTTTAACATCTGAAGAACCTTTCTATTTCACAAAAGGTTCTTTGTGGCGAAAGAAGGTTCTTCATATTATGAAAAGGTAATAAAGAAATGGTTCTTTAAAGAACCTTTGACTGATTGGTCTTTTGTGGAACCAAAAATGGTTTTTTTTATGGCATCGCTGTGAAGAACCTTTTAAAGCACCTTTATTTTTAAGAGAAAAAGTCACGTGTAGTCAGTTCTTTGTCTGTGTACTTTGGTTCAAAAAGGTAGGGTACGGCGAAAAACTCCAACTTCAAAATCGTCCGACATTGTTGGAATAAATTTTCATTTTTTTAAGAAAATGGACAATCGTTTATCTAGACAAGACCCTTATTCTTCACCTGGGATTGTGTAGAGCCCTTTGAAGCTGCATTGAAACTGTAATTTGGACCTTCAACCCATTGGCCATCACTGAAGTTCACAAAATGGAGAAAAATCCTGAAATGTTTTCCTCAAAAACCATAATTTCTTTGCATCTGAAGAAAGTAAGACATGAACATCTTGGAAAACATGGGGGTGAGTACATTATCAAGAAGGTTTAATTCTGGAGTGAACTAATCTTTTATTAACATTGACTTTCGGTGTCTTCAAAATATCTTCCTTTAAATTCCACTGAAAAAGTCAGGTTTGACATAAGAGTGAGTAAACAATAACAGAATGCCATTTTTGCCTGAACTATTCCTTTAAGAGAAAATACAATCGTACCGACGACTTCAAGCTTTGTACATGTTGGCGGCAGTGGCGAGCGCTAACTGCCCATTGGCTGCGACCACACACGGCTCCTCCTCCAGCAGTCCGTTGGGGTCGGCGTGTGGGATGCTGTCGTGGTAGCTGCTGAAGCTGATGTTGTCCTCCTTCAGCTCAATGGTCCAAAACGGGGCGTTGAGTTTCCGATTGCGGTACTCGCGATACGTATACACACCTCCGACGAATCCATGAGGAGAACGACCACCACGATGATGACGGCGAGGATAATGATGTTGAATTGCGTCCAGGACACTACTGTTAGGGCAGAGGCCGTGCTGTTGTGTCCTGAGGAGTCTCCTGTGCCGGACTGAAGGGTCGGCAGGCTTGGGTGGGTGGTAGGGAAGAGGAGGAGGAAGTGAGGAGGCGGGAAGCAGGTTAGAAGCAACAGAACTTGTGGATTTGGGGATTTCTGTAGTGGAGGTCTTGATGTCTTGAGTCGGGAGGATTCTCACAGCTGAGAGAGAGTCAATGATTGAAATGGTTAGTGTGTTAAAAGAGATAATAAAATGTAAAATTATTAACTTCAATCACTAATCTGCCAAAACACCAAACCAAATTGGGATTGGGACTACGTCAGTAACTGTGTAAAATTCATTAACTATGAAATAAGGTCAACTGATAAGCAGATCTACAGAAGGCAATAATGCCATTATTGTCAAACGTTTCCATTAACTGTGCAGGCCTAAACTGTGACTTTTGTGGAAAGATGTTCCAAAATCATCTGACAATACAATTTATATGTTCTGAGTACATCTAGCGGAAAAGGCACAACAGTTGCACAACAGTATATACACAGTTGAGGTCAAACGTTTACATAGACCTTGCAGAATCTGCTAAATGTTAATTGTTTTACCAAAGTAAGGGATCATACGAAATGCATGTTATTTTTTATTTAGTACTGACCTGAATAAGATATTTCACATAATAGACGTTTACATATAGTCTGCAAAAGAAAATAATAGTTATAAAAATGACTATGTTCAAAAGTTTACACTTGATTCTTGTTCTTGTTTTTTTTTTTTAGTGATAGTTGTTTGTGAGTCCCTTGTTTGTCCTGAACAGTTAAACGGCCCACTGTTCTTCAGAAAAATCCTTCAGGTCCCACAAATTATTTGGTTTTTAAGCATTTTTGTGTATTTGAACCCTTTTCCAAAAATGACTGTATGATTTTGAGATCCACTTTTTCACACTGAGGACAACTGAGGGACTCATATATAACTATTACAGAAGGTTCAAACACTCCACTGATGCTTCAGAAGGAAACACATTGCATTGAGAGCCAGGGTGAAAACTTTTGAGCAGAATGAATGTGTACATTTTTCTTATTTTGCCTAAATTATATATATATATATATATATATATATATATATATATATATATATATATATATATATATTAGGGCTGGGCGATATGGCAAAAATGTAATCTCGATAATTTTTTCCCATATTGAACGATGACGATATATATTTCGATATAAGCTGTTGATGTTGCCAGCTTTAAAAATAGTATCCCAACAATGACTAAAGCCACAAAAATTAAAGGATTCATTAAATTACATTTTTAAGTATAGTTTATTAACAAAAGCAGATTACAGATTTGGCCTTAAAATTAAAATAACTTACTAAAATAAATGAAAAAAAAAATAAAAGTTGTGACAGAGTATGGTAAATGAGAGTAAATGTACAAAAGTGAACATAAAATTATTGTAAAAACATCATTTGTAACATTTATTTATTTCTTTATTATTTATTATTATAAACACAATTGTTTATTTTCTCTATTATAGGTTGAGCTATTTAAATTAGAGGCAACCACTGCATTTTGAAACAATCTACAGTATAAATATAAAAAAATTACGACACAGCTCTTTCTTAATCGTATTAAGTGCAGACAATTCAGCCATAATCAAAGTAGGCTACTCTCTCATTATTCAAAGTGCAAATAGAGACGGAATATTTCAAGCATGATACAGAGCTATAGACAAACACAACCTATTATAGCCTACATACTAATAACAGCCTAGATATATCATGTAGCCTAATTTGCGTGCATTGGGGAGTCACTCTCTAAACAAGGGGATTAAAATTGCTTTTGAATGCGCGTGCGTTTTTTGCTTTCGGCTTCAGTTTTAACAATCGAGTCACTTTTCAGATAGTCAAACCATTTACGGAATTCGTGCTACCTTTTTTTGTCACAACTTCAACATCTTTGGATAATAACTCGAGGTTAGTTTTCTCTTTCGTCGCTGCTTCCACTCTCTTTTTTTGTCGTCCTGGTGTAGGGTTGCTTCGCAAAGTGCTGTAGAAAATGAACTTTGTACTTTGACGTGCACACGCACGCTGCACGCTGATTGGCCGCTGTCGCATATTTCTGCTGTGTGATTGGCTCTTAGATTAATCCATATCGAGCCAAAAAATGTCTATAGCTTATCATCGTTATTAACATAAATTTTATCGCGATTCGATATGATATCGTTTATCGGCCCAGCCCTAATATATATATATATATATACATACAGATCCTTTTCAAAAAATTAGCATATTGTGATAAAGTTCATTATTTTCTGTAATGTACTGATAAACATTAGACTTTCATATATTTTAGATTCATTACTACACAACTGAAGTAGTTCAAGCCTTTTATTGTTTTAATATTGATGATTTTGGCATACAGCTCATGAAAACCCAAAATTCCTCTCTCAAAAAAATAGCATATTTCATCCGACCAATAAAAGAAAAGTGTTTTTAATACAAAAAAAGTCAACCTTCAAATAATTGTGTTCAGTTATGCACTCAATACTTGGTCTGGAATCCTTTTGCAGAAATGACTGCTTCAATGCGGCGTGGCATGGAGGCAATCAGCCTGTGGCACTGCTGAGGTGTTATGGAGGCCCAGGATGCTTCGATAGCGGCCTTAAGCTCATCCAGAGTGTTGGGTCTTGCATCTCTCAACTTTCTCTTCACAATATCCCACAGATTCTCTATGGGGTTCAGGTCAGGAGAGTTGGCAGGCCAATTGAGCACAGTAATACCATGGTCAGTAAACCATTTACCAGTGGTTTTGGCACTGTGAGCAGGTGCCAGTCGTGCTGAAAAATGAAATCTTCATCTCCATAAAGCTTTTCAGCAGATGGAAGCATGAAGTGCTCCAAAATCTCCTGATAGCTAGCTGCATTGACCCTGCCCTTGATAAAACACAGTGGACCAACACCAGCAGCTGACATGGCACCCCAGACCATCACTGACTGTGGGTACTTGACACTGGACTTCAGGCATTTTGGCATTTCCCTCTCCCCAGTCTTCCTCCAGACTCTGGCACCTTGATTTCCGAATGACATGCAAAATTTGAGCAACAGGTCCAGTGCTGCTTCTCTGTAGCCCAGGTCAGGCGCTTCTGCCGCTGTTTCTGGTTCAAAAGTGGCTTGACCTGGCGCCTGTACACGGTGGCTCTGGATGTTTCTACTCCAGACTCAGTCCACTGCTTCCGCAGGTCCCCCAAGGTCTGGAATCGGTCCTTCTCCACAATCTTCCTCAGGGTCCGGTCACCTCTTCTCGTTGTGCAGCGTTTTCTGCCACACTTTTTCCTTCCCACAGACTTCCCACTGAGGTGCCTTGATACAGCACTCTGGGAACAGCCTATTCGTTCAGAAATTTCTTTCTGTGTCTTACCCTCTTGCTTGAGGGTGTCAATGATGGCCTTCTGGACAGCAGTCAGGTCGGCAGTCTTACCCATGATTGCGGTTTTAAGTAATGAACCAGGCTGGGAGTTTTTAAAAGCCTCAGGAATCTTTTGCAGGTGTTTAGAGTTAATTAGTTGATTCAGATGATTAGGTTAATAGCTCGTTTAGAGAACCTTTTCATGATGTGCTATTTTTTTGAGAGAGGAATTTTGGGTTTTCATGAGCTGTATGCCAAAATCATCAATATTAAAACAATAAAAGGCTTGAACTACTTCAGTTGTGTGTAATGAATCTAAAATATATGAAAGTCTAATGTTTATCAGTACATTAAAGAAAATAATGAACTTTATCACAATATGCTAATTTTTTGAAAAGGACCTGTATATATATATGTATATATATATATATATATATATATATATATATATATATATATATATATATATATATATATATTAGTGGTGGGCCGTTATCGGCGTTAACGTGCTGCGTTAACGTGAAACTCTTATCGCGCGATAAAAAAAATATCGCCGTTAATCTATTCTCAAATTTGGGTTGGGAGCTGGGTCTAAACTACGCAAGCTATGATGACTTTCATCTTGATAGTTTAACGCGGATGTATACCGAAGACTATAGAATATGGTCGCGCTTTTAAGTCTCCTCCGCCAAAACACAGACCAGAGCCATATAAAAAGATATCTTTTTATATGGCTCTGACACAGACGGGATCGCGTCGTCCTCCATTCATAAAAACTGAATCTACTATAGCGAAATGCCACGTAAATTCGTCGTTTTTTGGATTCATAAATCAAATGTTGGTCAGTCACTTAATTCAAATCGCGATATGGACTAGTGTATGTGAAAACTGAAATGCAAAAAGACCGTTTTAATATGAATCCGATATGTTCCGTTTGCCTAGCTGTATGTATGCATTGCGGAGACGAGCTTTTACTACACGCATACTGAAACACACGTGACGCTCCCGGTAATTTTTGGCATTTTCATCTCACATGAACAGATAAACTCAATCTCCCAAACTGCTGTGAGTGTCACTTTTACCGTTTCATTTGAGAAACCTAGCATCATATCATACTGTATGACACAGAAACTTCACGGCAACCTGTCAAAATAAAAGTACGGTGTAACATGTAATGGGCTGGGTAGGTGTTGACGTTAAAAAAACACAATCTAATATGGAGAAAAAATAATTTCATTGTTAGTTAGTTAGTAAACACAAGTACATCTAATTGAACATAATTTATTTTCATCAACAAATTATCATAGAACAGCTTTATGAGCTTTATGATCCATTCTCAAAGACTTTAAGTCATTATTTGGGTAGCAAACATATTCTGAATGCCTTCAGCAGAATTCAAATTAGCCATTTTAATCTAGATTAATCTAGATTAATTCCAAGATTTAATCTAGATTAATCTAGATTAAAAAAATTAATCTATGCCCACCCCTAATATATATATATTTCATTTATTACTGCCCTTTAGAAGCTACATAAGATACTTACATGTGTCCCAGAAGACAAAATAAGTTAAATTTACCGTGATCTTCAAATTCCAAAAGTTTTCACCACCCAGCTCTTAATGCATCATTTTTCCTTCTGGAGCATCAGTGAGCGTTTGAACTTTCTGTAATAGTTGCATATGAGTCCCTCAGTTGTCCTCAAAGATCTCAAAATCATTATCACTAAACAATATATATACACATCTGTGAATCATTCAGATTCACAACACAGTATTAGTAATCAAGTGTATGTAAACTTTTGAACGGGTTATTTTTTATAAATCCAACTATTATTTTCTCTTGTAGACTACATGTAAACATATTTTGTGTGGAATATCTTCTTCAGGGCAGTACCAAATAAAAAATAACATGCATTTTGTATGATCCCTCTTATTTTGGTAAAATAATTCACATTTTGCAAATTCTTTAAGATGTATGCAAACCTTTGACCTCAACTGAATATATCAATGGCATTTTCTCCAAGGAGGATAGGGAGACAGCGTTTCCTCAAAATATTAGATGAGAAAAACATTTGTAGTAAAAAAAATTAAAAATTCCAATATTACAAAATATTACAACTCTGATTGGTTCATGCTATAAATCCTGCTTCTTGTGTTCATGCACATTCCACATTCATGAATCAGTCTGAATGAACAATATAACAGCGTTAACAGGAAGACTAATTTAAAAATAAGTAAATAACTCACACACTTACAAATAACCACTTGTTACGAAATAAGGCTTAAAATAGCATGAAAACATGATCTGTGGGAGTTTTTAGTGAGTAATCAGCATAAGAATATATCTAAAATTCTAAAAATAGTTTAAATGAACTATTAATAAGAATAGATGAACATAAGTTCACAAATAAAATATATTGTTTAAATTGCTGCTGCCTTGGAACTTGATGAGCCATACTTGGCTTTAATAAAAAAATAATGATTACATTGTTAATGTAAAAACATGAAATAGTTTAGTTATTTGTTAATTGTTAATAGTTGATTGTTTATTTTTTTTGATAGTTTATTAACCAAGAAAATGTGACGAGGACACACACACACACATATATATATATATATATATATACAGTGCCTTTCATTTTTTTCACATTTTGTTTTGTTGCAGCATTATGTTAAGCTGCTTTAAATTAGTTTTCCCCACATCAGTTTACACTCCATACACCATAATAATGACAAAGCAAAAATCAGAATTGCTAATTTTACAAATTTATTAAAAATAAAACACTGAAATAAGTACATTGCATAAGTATTCATACCCTTAACTCAGTACATAGTTGAAGCACCTTTACAGCCTCAAGTCTTTCTGGGTATGATGTGACAAGCTTTGCACATCTGCATTTGGCAATTATCTGCCATTCTTTGCCACACTTTTTCACCTCTCAAGCTCATTCAGTTGGATGGGGGCTGGCAGACATTTTCTAGAGTCCTAGTTGTTCCAATCGTCTTCCATTATGGATAATGGAGGCTACATGCTTCTGTGAACCTTCAATGCAGCAGATTTTTTTCTGAACTCTTCTCTAGATCATTGCCTTAACACAAGTCTGTCACTGAGCTCTACAGGCAGTTATCTTGACCTCAGGACTTGGTTTTTGCTCTGATATGCATTTTCAGCTGTTAGACCTTTTCTGAGAAGTGTGTGTCTTTCTAAATCATACTCATTCAAATGAATTTGCCACAGTTTAACTCCACTCGAAGTGTAGCAACATCTAGAAGCAATATGAATGCTCCTGAGCTAAATTTCGAGTGTCTCAGAAAAGGGTATGAATACTTATGCAACAGGATTTTTCCAGGTTTTTTTTTCTAATAAATTTGCTAAGTTGTTACAAACCTGTTTTGTGCTTTGTCATTATGGTGTATGAGATGTAGATTGATGTGGAAAAAAAGTAATTTAAAGCAGTTTAACATAATGCTGAAACAAAACAAGATAAGAATGAAGGGGTATGAATACTTTTGCAAGGCACTGTATGTGTGTGTGTGTATTTTTCTTATAGATTTTCATCCTTTGAACAGCAAAGAATGCAGGTGTTGACAACAAACAAAATTATCCTTTCAATTTTTCCGGTTAAATGGAAAAAAAGGAAACAACTCGGTGGTATGGCTGTTTGTATGATCAAAATGTGGATAAAAATACAATTATTTTTCCACATTCTGTAGGTCCATTTCAACAAAAATTATTTCTACAAAAAGGGATTTCCTATTTTGTAATTACTTATTGCATAATGTGACTCACAAAATCCATTTCAAAATGGGCTAAAATTAAAAGAAAATGTTTAAAAAAGCACCCCAACAGGAAGCAGATAAGTCACGTAACACACGTCCCCACTACTCATAACATTTGTAATATCTGACATGGAGCTACTATGAACTTTGTTCATATTTTCAGTCCTATGGTGTGACGGAAAGCATTAATGCATTAACAAGCATTAAAGAGATGTTCAAACTTTATGTTCTGATTTGTGTGGATTCAGCAGATGGAAGTTTAAATATTAAAACCTGTCAAAAGTGTTAAAGAAAGATGCAAATATACTTAAAACCTTGTCATCTGTATGTCCATGTCCACTTGTCAGCTGCCCTAAAGTTAAACTAATGTAACAGGCTGCCCACACAGGAAGTCTACACTGACCATAAACATGGAGCCTTATTCCTAGTTACGGTAAACAGTATAATAAAATCATTAAAAATTATCCAGACTACAAAGCTTGCATTCAATGTTCATGACTCATGTGATGGGATCTTAGCAACCACTTCAGCAACAAATGGTCTGGACTCGCATACCTCTGACATGACGCAATTATGAGTTACTGATAAAAAAAAATGCAGTGACACATGCTGTTTCATAAGTGGGATGACAGACTCAAACTCAAATTCAATAAACACTTATATACTAAAATATTGTACACAAAACAGCAAGCACTTGCTAAAATGCACCATTTGGATTTGCTGGCAGATATGCAGTTTCAAGGAAACTGCCTGCACATTTTTATTTGTCTGCCTTGAAACTGTTAACAAGATACCACTTTTGAGGAAGAACGAATCATGGGACTTGCAAGCGTTTGCAAGTTTCATGATATCATGAGTTTCTTTTAAAAATAATTGGTAATTTTAGATGGAGAGAAAATATGATATTTCACGCGTCAAGTCAGGGAATGTTTGTATCTATACTAAAATACTTTTTTTTTGTAAGTCTGTATTTGATTAAATATAAAATACAGTAGTATTATTAATTATAAGAATATCATTGCAATTTAAAATAACTGTTTTCTGTTTAAATATATTTTAAAATGTAATTTATTCCTGTGATGAAAAGCTGAATTTTCAGCATCATTACTGCAATCTTCAGTGTCACATGATCCTATAGAAATCATTCGAATATGCTGATTATTCTAATATTTAAAATTATATTAAAATATAAAATGACTATGGTTTAAATTAAATAAATGCAGCTATGGTGAGCATAAGATATACCCTGGAAATCCAGAGGTCTCGCGAGAGCACAATTTGAATTGTCTTTGCAAGACACTCTGGCATCGAGCAATGATGCCCGTTACTGCATTACGTAAGCAGTTCTGGGAACCAATCAAATCGGTGTATCTGATGTAGGCGGGCCAGAGGCGAGCTACGCTGATGACGACAGCGCTGCGACGTCCGGAATCATTTAGTAAACATTGAAAGATGGCTACAGATGAACACCAGTTGTTTGAAACGGCTTTGGCCGCAACAATGTTAGACTTGGCTTTTCATATAAAAGAGGAACAGAAAACCGCGCTCGAATCGTTCCTTTGCAAGAATTGTTGTGATTGGTCGTGGCGTTATCCAGTTGCGTGCAGTGAGAGTTTCAAATGCATGCTTGGTGCCGCCCCTCAAGTTAGGCCCTTTTCATTGCTCGATGCCAGACCCTTAATCTTAATAGATTAGGGTCTGGATTTTTCTAGGCTACATAAAATATGCTCAAAAAGCTCAAAATCTAAATTATTCCAAAATTGACCATTAGTGCTTATGCACACTTGTCGTACCTCTCAGGGTGCAGTTGTGGTAGCGGGCGTCCCCCATGTATCCGCGAGCGCAGATCTCACAGTGTGCTCCCGCTGTGTGGTTGATGCAGCGGTGGCAGTGGCCAGTCTCAGGGTGGCATATTTGTGGCATGGAGCGAGGGTCCGCGTTCCCGTTACAGTCGCAGGGCACACACATGCCTGCCGATTTAAATAAACCATCCGTGCAGATGTTGCATGTCGGGCCGGAGAAGCCAGGCTTACATTCGTCACATACAGGTCGTCCACTGGAATCTGTAAATGCAATCAAACAGCCCTAGGTTACATGATGACACAAATATGCAAACACAATGTAGCAAAAAAGAGATTTGTTGGTTATTTCATCTAGCATTACAAGAATATGTGACCCTGGACCACAAAAACAGTCATAAGGGTCCATTTTTTTGAAATTGAGATTTAAACATCACGTGAAAGCTGAATAAGTTTTGTATGGTTTGTTACGATAGGACAATATTTGGTTGAGATACAACTATTTGAACGTTTTGGAATCTGAGGGTGCAAAAAAATCGAAATATTTAGGAAATCACCTTTAAAGTTGTCCAAATGCAATGCATATTACTAATTAAAAATTAAGTTTTGGTATATTTACGGTAAGAAATTTATCTTCATGGACAAGGGCGGACTTAGTGATTTGGGGGCCCTAAGCAAACTCCAGGTATGGGGCCCCAACACAATAACTATGCCCAGGTAGCACACTTACGTCTGCAAGATGTCTGTAAAAGATCTCTTGATCTGGAAAGCAACGCTGTGTACAAATGTCTAGCAGATGTCTGTAAGATGTATGTTTTACATACATTCTAAATAAACATCTTAAAGACGTCTATTTGACATCTGAAACGTCCAATAGACGCATTGCAGATGAGCAAACTACGTCTTGCAGATGTAAATGCAGACGTCACGTCTCTAAGATGTACATGTGCTATCAGGCTTTTATGCCTAACCCTTATTTTGTTCACTCGCTCTCCTAGTTTTTAATTTATTTATCCCTTCACAACCAGTAATTAGTCAACCTGGTGCTGTTCTAAAGCCATATTATATGAGTCTATCGTTTTTTTCCGGATCACAAAAGATAATAAATGCTTGCACTTGTCCATTTAATCAATTGTAAACTTCAACTTTCAATCTTTTTACAAACATGAAATTATCCCATGCAACTAATTCCATATTCCAAGTGTTCTGAAGACATGCGGTGGGGTTTGCTTTTGTGCATTCATACAAGTGCATTTATAGCCCAACTGACAGTACGTGCGTTCTATTCGAGTGCGTGGCAGTTCGCCAAGGAAAAGCACACAAAGGAGTCATTTGAAACATCAAGACAAATAAAATTATGACTTGAGTAATATACAGCCTAGAATCCGAGCAAAGAGCCCTCCCTCATATAATCACTAAAAGCTGCCACTTACTTTCACTTTCGTTCTCACGAGTCGACGTTCAGTTAATAAGCTTTCTGCACTGCACAATGAATCTCTTGTTTACATCGCATCTACACTATGTTATAATGAGTGGATTCCCGAGCTTGGGAATATTGTAGTCTCGCCATGCACAACCTTCATTTGCCTTTCTAATGCTGGGCTCATTTTAATGTACAATGGGCCTATAAAAGGTATTTAGATAGTTGAAAACACTTTGTATGAATGTATGAATGTCATTACATAATCCAACAAATTACATATTCTGTCAGACATTAGTGTGAAATTAAAGGAAACTTAGACTTCATACGGTCAATTCACAGTTTTTACAAACGTTTTTTTTAGGTTTAGTCATGGTTTTTGTCTTTTGCTAAAAAAAGTTTTTTTTAATTTAGCCATTTTTGTCATGTCATATTAAAGGGACAGTTCACCCAAAAATGAAAATGTTGTCATTAATTACTCATCCTCATGTTGTTCCAAACCCATAAGACCTTTTTGAAACTTCAGAACACAAATGAAGCGCAAACATGTCTCAAGATTTTGCCAGAGAGGATAACTTGCAATTTTGCTCAGCCCTACTTATTTGAACCAGAATATACAGATGATGAACTAAGAGGGATGGACATTCTATATCAGAAGACTTACACGAAACAGAAGAAATTGTTGAATAAAGCTGTTATTTTAGTTTTCTTTGCGCACAAAAAGTATTCTCATCGCTTCATTATGGTTAAACCATTAATGTCACATGGACTATTTTACTGATGTCCTTACTACCTTTCTGGGTCTTGAATGTGTCAGTTGTGTTGCTGTCTATGCAGGGACATCGAATTTATCAAAAATATCTTAATTTGTGTTCCAAAGATGAACAAAGGTCTTACAGGTTTTGAACAACATAAGAGTGAGTAATTAATAACAGAATTTTCATTTCTGGGTGAACTATCCCTTTAATGTATTCCATTTCACTCTGACTACATTTTTTTGTGAATGAAAATAACATTTTAGTTGATCATTTTAGCTATATGTCATTTCTTTAGCCTGTCAAACTCTAACAACATTTTCAAACATTCAAGTAAATGTATAAACATTTATTAATTTAACCACAGTTTCTAAAAACATTAGTGTATTATTAGTATGTTGTTATTCATGCTGTACTTTTGGCATATTTTTTGCCAACAGTCTGTTTTAATTCATCAAATTATTGTTACAATTAAATTTTTCATCTTGTCTCTGTTATGTTTGAAGAAATATTTTTAAAAAAAACGTAATTGAAATCTTTTTTTAAGTAATTATCTTTACATTAAAAAAAAAAAAAAAAAAAAAAAAAAAGCATTTTTGGCAAAAATATTGGCAAAAATGGCCCTGAATAGTGAAGATAGGTTTTTTTTGTTTTTTTTTTTTTTTATGTAACTTAAGTGTAAAATACGCTTAGAGGCCACTTGTAGTTCAAAGTCCAACCACAAGGTGTCGCCACAGCACCAAATTTCAAGTCTGACACCATATTCTACAGAAGTGGAGGATAAAATAAATGAAAACTAAGTGGTAAAACTGAAAACTGCCTTTTAATTTACTAATTCAAAACATTTTCTACATAAATGAGTACGTTTAGATTGTTCTTAAAGGAACAGTTACCCAAAAATAAAATTCTGTCATCATTTACTCACCCTCATGTTGTTCCAAACCTGTATAGTTTTCAGTCTAAATCCTGTACAGTTAAAACCAGT
Organism: Garra rufa; assembly: GCF_049309525.1. Taxonomy (NCBI): domain Eukaryota; kingdom Metazoa; phylum Chordata; class Actinopteri; order Cypriniformes; family Cyprinidae; genus Garra; species Garra rufa. The sequence goes on from NC_133375.1 coordinate 11,449,193, forward strand.
CTTAAGTAGCACAGGTGTATTTGTAGCAATACATTGTATGGGTCAAAATTATTGAAATTATTTTTCTTTAATGCCAAAAGTCATTAGACTTGTTCCATTAAGATATTTTGTAAATGTCTTACCATAAATATAGCAAAATTAAATTTTTAATTAGTAATATGCATTGCTAAGAACTTCATTTGGACAACTTTAAAGGATGATTTTCTCAATATTTAGATTTTTTTGCACCCTCGGATTCCAGATTTTCAAATAGTTGTATCTCAACCAAATATTGTCCTATTCTAACAAACCATACATCAATGGAAAACTTAAAAAGTATAATAAAAAAAAAAAAAGTATATAAATCTCAATTTGAAAAATTGACCCTTATGACTTGTTTTGTGGTCAAGGGTCACATTTGTTTGTACTGTAGGTGGAATATGGTGGAACAAAGTTTTAAGCATTCTTAAGAGTGTTTCATTTCCATGTTTTATGGGGACATTCCATAGATGTAATGGTTTTTCTACTGTACAAACTGTACCCCTAACAAACCTCTAACCCTACCCCTCACAGGAAACTTTCTGCATTTTTAGATTTTCAAAAAACCTAATTTTAAATGATTTATAAGCTTGTTTCCTCATTGAGACCAAAAAATGTTGGATACTGCCATCGTTGTGGAGACAATTTCGTCGCCATAAATTAAGGTTTACCAGGACCACACACACATAATGAAATATTCATGATAGGAAAGAAACCCAGTTAGCAGGATGTGTGAATGACTGTACTGGATTAACATCCTGACCTGCCTGACTACTGCGGCACTCGCTGACTGACCTACAACCGCCTGCTAGCAGACACATCACGCAGTAATGCAAGCTTCTCTGCAGTTTCAATAGTCATGACACCGCTGCTCCGTTTTCTCAATGGCCGCTGTTACCAGGGCAACCCCTCCCTGAAGCAGATCTCTCCTCACACCACACCACTGACCGGCCTCACTCACTGTCACTGCCTGTGACATGAAATCAGAAAGATGGAGGAGACACACTGCCGGCCAGTGACAGAAGGAAGTGGCCAGAAGGTGGAGGAATTCATTTCGGCACTCCTCCCATTCCTGCCATGAGAACTTGTGGGCCATGCCCTGTGCCAGCTTCATGCAGCAGCTACTGACAGTGTGAAGCCAACAGACAAAGCTTTACCACCTTTAGCGTCACCAGGGGGAGACAACTCAAGAGTTTAGACATGTACAAGCACACATTTGGCCTGAATTTGTGCTCTTTTTGAGTGGTTTGAGAGTTTTGTGAACATGAAAGACCCCAAGAAATGGCTTGATATGAGTTTTATTTCCTGTGTTGAGGTATTTCCTATTAAAAGAGGAATATATCTATCTATCTATAGTTTTTCAGAGTGTGCACATCTTACTTTCTAATCAATATGAAGTATTATTAGATGTTTAAATGTACATTGATTTTATTTAGATGTTTATATATAGGTGTTATATATATATATTCTGATTTGCTATTCGAGAAACATTTTTTTATTACGTGGAAAACAGCTAAGTAAAAAAAATTTCAGGTTTGATGAATAGAAAGTTCAGAAGAACAGCATTTATCTAAAATATAAATATTTCGAAGATTAAAAATGCTTTATTATCACTTTGGATCAATTCAAAGCATCCTTGCTAAATAAAAGTATTAATTTCTTTCCTGAAAAAATTAATTAATAAATAAATGATAACAACAATATTACTGCTTTTGTATTTTGGATCAAATAAATGCAAGCTTGTATATCATATAGCAAATATAACAAAATATAGCAATTAATCTTACGATTTTCAACCTGTCTTTAAAAAGCAAAATTGTAAATTTTAGCTTATTTGACTATTTTGTATTGTACTACTTTTATTTTTTCTCAAAAATATTATATTAATCACTTTTTAAAAATATATATATATTAATCACTTCTTTTGGGATTATTAAAGTATTTATTCGTATTTAAGTTATTTATTGATTATAATATAATATTATTTATTTTATTTATAGCTATTATATTAATTATTTGTTTTATAATTTATTAACATTTATTTTTAATTTTACATTTTATTTTTAATTCCAAATTAAAATAAAATAATACATTTTCTTTTTTTTTTTTATTCAAACATTTAAATTTTATTTACATTTTATTTATCAATTATTTATAAAAAATGTATTTATTTATTAAAATATTTTATTTAATTTTATGCACTATTTTTCTCTGAACTTTTCGGTGGACACCCAGCTTAATAGGTAGCAACTTATAGAAGTAACCTGGGTTCAAGCTTTTACCTCAAGAGCACAATGGTGGATCAGTAAAAAAAAAAAATAATAATAATAATAATAAAAAAGCACAATTTAAATCTACAACCCTTCATTAGCCCAAATCTTGAACTATTACACCACTCCACAAAATGAAACATGTATGCTTCATGGTACTCTCGTGAATGTGCGTCAAAGACTGACAAGGAAGAGAAGAAATTCTTAAATAAAGCTGTTATTTTAGTTTTTTTTGTGCACAAACAGTATTCTCATAGCTTCATAACATTACTATTGAACCACTGATGTCGCATGGACTATTTTAAAGATGTCCTTACTACCTTTCTGGGCCTTAAACATGTCAGTTGCATTGCTGTCTGTGCTGTCGGATTTCATCAGAAATATCTTAATTTGTGTTCCTAAGATAAACAACATGAGGGTGAGTAATTAATGGGTTATTCCACCCCAAAATGAAAATATTGTCATTAATCACTTACCCCCATGTTGTTCCAAACCGGTAAAAGCTTAGTTCATCTTCAGAACACAATTTAAGATATTTTGGATGAAAAACGGGAGCTTTGTGGCTGTCCCACTGACTGCCAAGTAAATAACATTGTCAAAGCCCAGAAAAGTTTTAAAGACGTTGTCAAAATAGTCCATCTACCATCAGTGGTTCAACCATAATTTTACAAAGATATGAGAATACTTAGTGTACGCAAAGACAACAAAAATAATGACTTTATTCAACCATTTGTCTCCTCCGTATCACTGTAGCACCATTTTGGAGAGTATCCACTGGACGCATACAGCGTATGCTGTAGGGCTGTACAATTAGTCGAAGTTTCGATTTCGACTTTTTCTTCTAACGATCATGAAAATGCAGTAATCGAGATAAAACGATTATTGCACCCCATTCCACCCCCTTTCCAGTGGTGTGCTTTTGCTCATCCATAACAATGACTGTCATAAAACGGGACGTGCTTGATTTATTAATGTTTCTTTGATGTTGTGTTTTTAATAGTGAGTAAGAAAACTTGTGCTGTTCTGTGTATGCGCTCAGAGACAGAGCAGAACACGGACATGTAAAGTTATTTTAGCTTATGGTGCGCACCTAAATGGTCAAATACACTCAAAAATATTTAAAAATGAGGCACTTGGTGATTATTTGTGTAAACTCTTGTCAGTTATGTCTTAAATAGGGATGCACCGATACGAATCGGCCGATAATGCTTGCGCGTTTTGTCAGTAAAGCCGGTTCTGTAATCAGCGGTAAATGCCATCAGGTGCGTGATTTCACGTTGAGCCGTATATACTACACACAGCCGTTGTTCACCGACGAGCTGCGCACATTCACACTGATACAACAACGGCTGTGTGTAGTATATACTGTACGGCTCAACGTGAAATCACGCACCTGATGGCATTTACCGCTGATTACAGAACCGGCTTTACTGACAAAACGCGCAAGCTTTATCGACCGATTGGTATCGGTGCATCCCTAGTCTTAAATGATCATAAACGGTTGAGAGTAAAAATACGTGTGTAACAGTATTTTGGATCCGTGTGGCACTTAAAGCAGCAACAAATATTATTCCTTCTCTCTGTGTTTAATATTAATAAAACGTAAAAATACAAAGAGAAAAATCACTCACTGCTCTTGACTGAAGGACTTTTGTAGTTTTGATAAGAAACAAAGCATGTTTAACTATGACAGTGGAGACATGTTATGGGGTGTTCACACCAGGCGCGACTATTCGCGCGTAGTTGGACGCTTGAACATTTAAGTTTACTCGCTTCATTCGCGCGTGAAATTCGCGTCAATCGCGCGTGAAATTTACTTCACAACAGACGCGAATTCGCGTCATGGGATGGACGTCTGCCACTCGTCAGCGGGAAAGTAGTTGTAAAATAGGTGAATGAGCTCAATTTGCCAGCTTTAGCTTGCTTGTAGTCTCAATATGTATATATGTGACCCTGGACCACAAAACCAGTCATTAGGTAAAATTTTACAAAACTGAGATGTATACATCATATGAAAGCTCAACAAATAAGCTTTCTGTTGATGTATGGTTTGTTAGGATAGGACAATATTTGGCCGAGATACATCTATTTGAAAATCTGGAATCTGAGGGTGCAAAAAAATCAAAATACTGAGAAAATCACCTTTAAAGTCGTCCAAATTAAGCTCTTAACAGTGCATATTACTAATCAAAATTACATTTTGATATATTTACAGTAGGAATCTTACAAAAAATCTTAATGGAACATGATCTTTACTTCATTTCCTAATGATTTTTGGCATAAAAGAAAAAACAATAATTTTGACCCATACCATGTATTTTTGGCTATTGCTACAAACATACCCCAGCGACGACTGGTTTTGTGGTCCAAGGTCACATATATGTAGGTCAAATTGAGTAAAGAGCGTTTTTTAAAACTTACCAGATTGTCCGACCTCTTCACTCACTTTCTTCCAAGCAAGATCCTTTTTATTTCTGTTTCTATAAAAGTACAAAGATGTATGGTACAGCTCCTAGTAACCACAGACAGCAACGGTGATTTTGTCCTCATTGTTGTTTCAGATTTCTGCCTCCGTCACTACTAGAGCAAGCTCCTGATTGGTTAACGCGGCACGAATTTTCGCCAAAGTTCAAATTTTTCAACTCGCCCGAAACGCTCAATTCGCGCCGCCTTATTCGCGCGAATAGCGCCGCAGGAAGGTCTATCGCGTCTTTGCATTGACTTAACAAGTAAATCACTCGCGCTTAACGCGCCATTCGCGTCTGGTGTGCGTCTGAACGCACCATTAGACTACTTTAGACTTGCATAAAAGTATTTTTTTTAAAGCACTGGGGTTTTTTTTTTGTAACTTTTTTCTGCTGTATTGCTATCTTTAAATGAATCACTAATATAACGTTTTGGACCCAGTCATAAATCAGAGTTAAAAATAATCCTGGCACTCCCAGGATTTAGAATACAGGCATATAGGCATACACTGAACGGCAGACAAGTGTTTCTCTTCATCAGTCCAAAACAAGTCGATCCATAATAAAAAGTGCCTCACATGGCTCCGGCAGGGTCAGTAAAAGCCTCCTTTAGCGATCCGATGTGTTTTTGTAAGATGAATATCTATATTTAAACGTAATAATTACTTTAATCTAGTTTGCACAGTTGTACACGGGATTTGCTGCTGTGGCAGGACTGAAATGCTATTCGCCAATTGCACAGTGGGACTGTTAACCAATCACAATACATTTCGTTTTTCCAAAGGCAGACCTTCATCAAACCCGGAACTAATCGAGCCATTTGTGCCAGGCTAGGGAGAAAGCTATTGTAATAATGTAAATTATGTGAAAAATAATGTGTTTTTTCCAACCAGCAAGCATGAGAGCATGTTCTAGTGCACCCCCAAAACAAAATAAAGACTTTGTAAAAGAGCATAATAGGACCCTTTAATGACAGAATTTTCATTTTTGGGTGAACTATCTCTTTAAAACGAAGTGCCTTTAGTTGTGGAAACTAAGGCACTCCCTTGCCTTTTCCCTCTCTCTCCTATATAAAACGATAAAATAACGTAAACTAAAATGAATATTACATGTCCACATATTTATTTATTTGTAGATTTGTTAGGTAGCCACGTAATTGTTGGCGTAATGTACGGTCTAACTATCATTATTAGTACAAATACAATGACCGGCTGACTGCACATTATGCCTCTCGTATTTGACCTATAAATATATAAATAATACTGAGTACACTTATATAAGAGTTCTGAACTTTCAGTGCCCTTTCTCTCTCTCTCTCTCTTCCTCACACTGGCTCATTGACTTTCCTCCTCAGGCTCCAGTGACCGTAAATATAAAGTGACAACCCAAAGCCACATCACCGTAGCTGTTGCTGTGCAATTGCATCCAATGAAGGCCACCTGAGATGGAAACAAGGTCTCTGATTGGCTCCTAGGTACCATATACATTTTTAGCTAAGACCATCCAGATTGTGTATAAATCCATCAAGGAATAGGTTGAAACTTATAAAATAACATAATTTATTATTATCAGGAATAGTATTTTATTCCTGTGATGCAAAGTTTAATTCCAGCATCATTACTGCAGTCCTCAACAGTGTTGTTTTTGACAACCATCTTAGATTTAGTCTTAGTCTTAGTCTTTTGGACTAAAATGCTTATTAGTTTTAGTCAAATTTTAGTCACTTCTATATGTGATAGTTTTAGTACAATTTTAGTCGACGAAAAGTCAAGAAAGTTTTAGTCTAGTTTTAGTCGACGAAAAGTCAAAAAGGTTTTAGTCTAGTTTTAGTCAAAAAAGGGGAAAAAGTAGTCTTTTAAGAAATTAATGTAGGTCAGTAAGTATTTTGCTGTTGGGTAGTGTCACTTATAAGTTCTGAAAATAGCAGATCTATAGTTCAACACAATGTGAGCTTCCGGATCGACTATTTTTACCAATAATTACAATAATGAAGGAATGTTTTAAAACATAAAAGACAAACAAGGATGGAATGCTAAAACGGCTTGCCATAGTAGTATGGCAAAGAGAATTTAATGCTAAAACGGCTTGCCATAGCGGCAGATATTTTCCGGTTTTAATTGGCATGCACAATAAGCAGAAATGTCATGCATTTTAAACGTCTGACGGACCACCCACTAACATTTTCGTCTATTCTCGTCTCGTCAACGAAAACTCACACACGTCTCGTCATGTTTTAGTCTTCAACGAGCCATTTTTATCTCGTCAACGTCTCGTTATCGTCATGGAAAAAAGTGGCGTCAACGAAATGATTTCGTCATCGTCATCGTTGACGAAAACAACACTGGTCCTCAGTGTCACATGATCCTTCAGAAATGTTTCTAATATGCTGATTTGGTGTTTTATGAAACATTTCTTAATATTATAAGTGTTCAAAACAAAAGTCCTTAATACTTTTATGGAAAAAGTGATAGACTACCATTCAAAAGTTAGTGCTAAGTAAGACTCATCAGTGCATGTTTTGCAAAAAGGGACAAAAAATGTGAACTTTCTGTGCCCTGCTGAATAATTCCCAGTCACTTTCAGGACATCATGTGCTGAATGCAGAAGCTGCCCTGAAGCCTGTCATCGTGTCACAGAGATGCAGACTCACCGAGATGGCAGCTGCCGCTGGAGGTCTCAGAGGAGCAGGGACAAGGCAGGCAAGCATCCGCAGACCCCTCACCATGACGCCGGTAAAAGTTAGGCAGACACTCCTCACAGTTGTGGCCCTGAGTGTTGTCCTGACAGTCCAAACAAATACCTGAGGGAAAGAATGAAAATATACAGAACAACCGATCATTAGAAATAGTGTAGACTGAACATGAGACTTCCTGTGGGTCTTATGTAAATCATTACGTAAGGTAAGGATGGGTTTAGCACAGTGAGTTTTAAAAAGCTGTTTCGTAAACAAAGGAATCTGCTTTTTCAGAGCAGAACCTATCACTAGTTTAAAGTGCTCTCAATCTTAAATGTGCACTGGGTAATTTGTTGATGATTTAGGCTTTAGTCTGAAAAATGCAGTTAACACTGTTCAAGACCAGAGTTGTCAAGTGGAGAGATATATAAAAACAAAACACAGTCTGACACAGTTTTAAAGAATTCTCTTTTGCATATCAAGGCTGCATGTCTTGATCAAAAATAGAATTTTGAAATATTATTACAGTTTAAAATAATGTTTTTCTGTTTTATTATATTTTAAAATAGTATTCCTGTGAAGAAAAGCTGAATTTTCAGCATCATTACTCCAGTCTTCAGTGTCACATCATCCTTCAGAAATCATTTTATGCTGATTTATTGCTTTTATTATTAATGTTGGAAGCAGTTGTGCTTCATGTTTTTTTGGAACCTGTGTTTTTCAGGATTCTTTGATATTAAAGAAGTTCAAAAGAACAGAATTTATTTAAAATAGAAATCTTTTCTAACAATATTTATTAACATCCTTGCTGAACAAAATAATTTCTTAAAAAAAAAAAAACTATTCACTGACCACAAACTTTTAAATGTTGTAGTTTAATATAAAATATTGTTACAAATAAATACAGCCTTGATGAGCATAAGAAACTTATTAAAAAAAAAAAATCTTACTGATCCCAAACTTTTAATTTAAGATGAACTAAAAAAAAAAAACATATTATATTAAAAAAATGTAAATGTCACCTTGGCAACTAAGTACAAATGTAAAAAGTTCAGTTGAAGCACTAAAATTACTAAAACTTAAAAAAGAAAAAAAAAAACTAAATAAATATATATATAATAAATAAATAAACTAAAATTAAAATGAAAACTTAAAATATAATGTTTGTCAATAAGTTAATTAGTCATCTTGTCACAGTTCTGTCTGTCTTATCATTGGTTTTTCCCATTTGTCTTCCCCCCGTTGATCTGTCATTTGGTTTAGCCCTTCGTTATTGTGATTCCCTGCACCTGTCCTTGTAATTATTAGTCATCTGTGTCACCTGTGTTTGTTAATTAGTCTGTCTTTAAAAGTCTGTCTTTGATTTCAGTTCCCTGTCGGTCCTTCTGTGTAATAGACGTGTGTGAATGTTCCTGCCTTGTTCCAGCCTTGTTCCAGCCTTGTTCCATTCGGAGATTTATATTAAATATATTGAACTTTGTAAATATTGTCTATCGTCTCGTCTACTCCTGCACGCACCCCTGACATAAGGACCGACCGCAAACAGTCACGGCATTTTTCCCCTGCGTTTCTTTTCCGTTTTGGTCTCAGTGTTTATTTTTATTTTTTATTTTTCCCCGTCATGGATGACCCGAATGTATTCATCATCCTCCTGAAGCAGGGGAACCGCTCTCTCGAGGACCACACAAGAGACTTTGTATTCCTCGCTCCATCAACACACTACCCGGACAGCTGCTTATGCACTTTCTTCCGCCATGGATTAAATGACAACATCAAGACGCAGCTGTCCGGGGAGGGTCCTCGAGAGAGCCTCGCCGGATACATCGAGTGGGTGCTGGCGTCCTGTGGATCTTCCTGGACTGTCGGCAGCGTCGAGGAGGACGTCAGCCCCACTCATGACCCAGAGAGCAGCCTACCATCACCCCGACACGCAGAGCATGAACCCGAGCGCACCGCGGATGAGGGACTAGAGCCGCGAGCGACAGAGCCAGAGCCTTCTCCGGCTGACCAGGTGCGTGAGCCGGATTCTACATCTGCGACGGTGGATTGCGACGTGGAGCAGATGAGGGAAATGGAGAGCCCTGCCCACTGCAACTCCGCTGGGGGTGAGCTGGAAAACATCTCTGGGGACTTAATAGACTTTGTTTTCCGAAGTTGTGGAATATAACACGCCTGATTTGATAGACTTTTTCTCTGAACCTCTGGATTACATAAATTTCCCACCCGCCCTCTTCTGTCTGAATCTGCCTGGTCCCCGCTGGTTCCGCCCAGCCGTCCTGAGTCCCCGCTGGTTCCGCCCAGCCGTCCTGAGTTCCCGCTGGTTCCGCCCCGGCCGTCCTGAGTTCCCGCTGGTTCCGCCCCGGCCGTCCTGAGTTCCCGCTGGTTCCGCCCCGGCCGTCCTGAGTTCCCGCTGGTTCCGCCCAGCCGTCCTGAGTTCCCGCTGGTTCCGCCCAGCCGTCCTGAGTTCCCGCTGGTTCCGCCCAGCCGTCCTGAGTTCCCGCTGGTTCCGCCCAGCCGTCCTGAGTTCCCGCTGGTTCCGCCCAGCCGTCCTGAGTTCCCGCTGGTTCCGCCCAGCCGTCCTGAGTCCCCGCTGGTTCCGCCCAGCCGCCCAAAGTCTCCCAGGTCATCAGTCAGTCCCCTTGCTCACCCTCAGCCCACCATCTCTGCAGTGGGCTCGCCGCAGGGATGCCAACTAACATCGGTGGCATGGCTGGAGGATCCCTCAGCTCCGCCTCCAGCCTACGAGTCCAGATCTCCACCTCGGCCCTCCGACCCTGCGGCTCCACCACGGCTCTCGGCGCCCTCCTCTCCACCGTCGCCCGTCGGCCCACCAGCTCCACCGGGCTCCATCGTCCCTCCGGCTCCGCCTTGGTCAGTCGTCGACCATCCGCCGCCTCGGGACTCCACTCCTCTGGCTTCGCCTCGTCCCTCTGTCCCTCCGGCTCTGTCAGGCTCCTCCTTCCCGTCAGCGTCGCCTTCGTCCTCTGTCGCTCCGGCTCCGCCGCGGACCTCCGGATCTCCGCCTCCGCCTCGGCCGCCAGAGCCTCCTGTTCCGCCTTGGCCCTCCGGATCCGCGGTGTCGCCCTGGATCTTCGGCTCTCCATCTCCGCTTCGGGTTCCTCTGCCAGCTGCTCTGCCTCTGTCGGTCGGCCCCACGGAGTTGGCGGTCCTTCCTCCACCATGGCTCCTCCCTCCGTCGGCTCCTCCGTGGGCCGTCATCCTGGCTGCGATCTGGGTCCTGCTCTCCTGCTTCAGGTCCCTCCTGTTTCCTCCCTGGCTCCTCCCACCGTCGTCGCCCCCTTGGACTGTCTTTTTTGTTACCTGGACTTTTGTTCTGGTCCTCCTCCGGGGGTTGCGTCCTCCGCCGGAGCCCCCTCCCTCATTGACTCTGGTTTCCTGGTTTTCCACCCCTCTCGTTTTTTCGTTTTTTCCACGGCGCGAGGACGCGCCTTTCCGGAGGGGGGCGTAATGTCACAGTTCTGTCTGTCTTATCATTGGTTTATCCCATTTGTCTTCCCCCCCCCCCGTTGATCTGTCATTTGGTTTAGCCCTTCGTTATTGTGATTCCCTGCACCTGTCCTTGTAATTAGTCATCTGTGTCACCTGTGTTTGTTAATTAGTCTGTCTTTAAAAGTCTGTCTTTGATTTCAGTTCCCTGTCGGTCCTTCTGTGTAATAGACGTGTGTGAATGTTCCAGCCTTGTTCCATTCGGAGATTTATATTAAATATATTGAACTTTGTAAATATTGTCTATCGTCTCGTCTACTCCTGCACGCACCCCTGACACATCTAGCTATGTTAAATATCCAACAATTTAATAAAAAAATAAATTATAAAATAAAACACATTGTCACAACTTCTCATTCAATTTCTTTTATGCCAAAAGTCATTAGGATATTGAGTAAAGATTATGTTCCATGGAGATATTTTGTCAATTTTCTACCATAAATATATCAAAACTTTATTTTTGATAAGTAATATGCATTGCTAAGAACATTATTTGGACAGCTTTAAAGGCATTTTTGTCAATATTTAGCTTTTACACAAGTATGGGTGAGGGTCCTCTCAGAAAAAAAGTTACAAAGGTACCTTATTTACCCCATAAGAGTACAAAAGCGCCTTAATGGTACATATTTGTTTATATTTTGTATATGGTTTATATTGTGCTTGATGAGAATATGCAATCTTGTGCACATCTTTGTTATTCTGAAGAGATTTTGCTATGGTTTAATTTTGTTTACTCTTTATGTCAGAGTTTATAGTGTTCTTTTTTATGTTTTCTTTCAATAACATGAAAGTACCGCATTTGCTTTTGGGCTTTATCACATTTGAAGCTGTATGTTACAGTTTTTCAGTAGGTGTTTTGTGTGGACAATGACAATGCAAACTAACTGGCCACAGACCAAAAGCTTTTGTGTAATATACCCAGTATTGTTCTGGCTCTGTGAGTTACTGCGCTCTCGTGTGTGTGTGTGTGTGTGGTATTATGCTGCAGGCCGGCTGTGTGTCTATGAACTGTAAGCAGTCTCCGGAGATGCTGATTGGGTTTTATGACTGAGGAGGGCTGTAAATCTGACTGTGGCTCTCCACATCGGGGCAAGGTTACCAGCTACCATCTGCACACACACAGCGCCGACAGAGAAAGACAGAGACAGATGGGTTCCTAGACACACGCGCGCACATGCACTTCAACAAGCAGTTGACAAACACGTCTGTGACATCAGTAGACTGGGGCCCGAGTGAAATGATTTAAGACAAACACGCCTACACTTCTCAGATGTCAGCAGGTTTGCTTAAATTAACACACATGAGCATACACACACACACACACCGGCATGAGCATTTTGTTGATAGGGTTTTTTGGTCCTGATTCAAATTGAGGTTAATTAAGCCCAGGTTGCCTAGGATACAAGAGGAAGAGAGAAAAAGAGAGGGAAGTGTGGAGGATGTTGTGATGAATCGCTCTAGGTGAGTCAATCTCAAATCGGGAGATATCATTTTAAAGGAACAGTTCACCCGAAAAAAGAAAATCATTATTTATTCATGTTGTAAAATAAATGTATCATAATATTCCTGTATGAATTTTACATTACATTTCAAAAATATAAAAAATAAGAATAAATAATTAAAATTAATTCTATATTTTAAAGACAGTATAGTGTGTGTTTTATCACTAATTTGAACAATGTTTTTTTTTTTTTTTTTTTTTTTTCAGAGAACTGAATTCAAGGACTAAATACCCATACCTAAACTTAACACCTATCTTACTAACTAGTAATAAGCAGCAAATTAGTTTTTTGCTGAGACAAAGCCCAACCTGGTCTCGTGACGGACATGTACCTCTGGGAACTTTTTTGGCAAGACGCAAAATACGTATTCAATATGAAATGTCCATTGGGTTGCGCTAAAAGAGTGTTTGGTTTTTTTCCCCGGAACAGATGAACGTACATATGGTACGTTTTATGTGACGTTGGTTTTGTACGTTAGCCTAGAATCTAGACGCGCCCCTGGTGGCAGCAAATTACATTTGCTTCCAAGGACAGTCTAGTTACTCTCAGTTCACTTGAGATTTCGAAAAATCCAATATGGACCGGGCCAATCACGAGTCGGTGGGCAGGCTTAACGTGATGACGACTGACCTGCGACCATAAGTTCCGTCAGACATTCTCTGGTTTCGTGAATTACGCGTGAGAGAACAACTTTCTTTCGAATCGGCTTTGGCCGCCACTCTGAAAGACTTGAAGTTAAGCTTTTCTCTGAGAAAAGAACAAGAAACTGCACTGAGGTCATTCTTACAAAAGAAGGATGTATTTGGTGTTTTGCCAACTGGATACGGCAAAAGTTTGATCTACCAGCTAGCTCCGCTGGTGGGAAAACGCATGGGACTCTGCCACAACAATTCTCAGGTTCCTTTTTCAAAACGGCAAAAGTCGTTGAGCTCCATTATCACTGTTGTGATTTGAAGATATCTATTATCACATCTCTTCATCAAACTTTTCCACAACACACATGCAAGGAACTCTCTTTTCCGTCGCTCTGACTACGTCACCTTCTTCGTTGCTCTGATTGGTTGTAGCGCTATCCTATTGCGTGGAGAGGGAGTTTGAAAGACAACCGTTTATCCCACCCCTTCGGTTGAGCCCTGTCTATGGAGAGTGCCCAGACCCTACATTTATGTGGGTCTGGCTTGTCAGGCTATTTGTACGTGTTATCGCAGTTCTGACTTGAAATGTCCGTTGAGTGGCGCTATAGCTGTAATGCTCTGTGATGTTTTAAAATACCATCTGCAATACATCTACAGATACTCAAAAGTATGAACAAAAGCGAATGTGAGGTAAAAATGCAAATGTAATCATGCCGTTTTAGCTTGTTTTTCAATCTCTCATCTTTCAGCTCTTTCATTGTGAGTCAGGATTTGTATCCGGATTCTGCATCCTAAATCCAATTCCTTGCCGGACGTCCAGCTTGTTACGGAAACCAAAGCATAAGGAGTTGTAATCACAACTGCATATGAAAACGATTACAAGTCCTTACGAACGCAGGTACGTTTTCGTTATGAGATCAGGTAGGTTATTAGATACCTTCTGATTCCCAAAATAAAAACTTGCATGTGTGACGTGAAAACATGCCGTTTTATCCTTTTTTTATTGTAAGTTAACCATTTTTATCATTTTTCAATCTCTCATTTTTTAGCTGTCATCGTGAGTCATGTTTTTCACAGGAACCCAAGGATTCCGCATCCTATGTGTAATTGTTAACATTTTCATAACTGTAATTTAAAACATTTTTACAGTAACCACAACAGATTAAAGTTACTTTTTTTGTAATTAAATTATGTAACTCCATTACATGTAACTAGTTATTTCCTAACACTGATTTTAATTATATGAGGAAACTGGTTAGCTTTGAGGGTTTTTTTCTTGCTATTTTCGTCTCACAGGTTTAAACTCTTCTTTGTGTTAAGCATACCATATGACATTTTCTCACACCTATAGTGTTTCTTCATTATGACAGATGCTTCAAACTCATGAACGAGAAGTGTGAAATGTGTACATGGATCACAAGTAAGTGTTTGTTTTCCCTTTGTAAGAGTTTATGCACGGAATACCATGTGTAACCGGTCTTTAGAATTTCTTAACATTTGGAATAACAGTTTCAGAAGTTATTAAAAATGCAACAACGTGTTCATACAGGGCCTAAAACTAACTTTTGGCCACACCTGCCAATGTCCAGGTGATGTGATAAAATTTACTGGCCAAATTTTTTTTTACCGGCCATTAAACTGTCCCGCTACTGGTGTCTCTATTAAATGCATTTTCCCTTAATTTGACTTATTATAGCCATTCAACATTACAGTATAATTGAAAGCCATTATTTTTTAACAATTAATAGGTTCTGAAATATATAACAACTTTTAATTTAAGTGATTTTAAAGCAATCGTCACATAAACTATAAATTGTATATGCATAAACTATACAGATAGAGATAGAGATAGCTGCTTCACTGCAACGATTGGGTGGCGTAACCCCAGATATGTGTAGCCACATTCTCAGGTTATAAAGAATACAGAAGGGAAGAGTTAATCTTCCGAAATGAAGCAGCAATATTTTCTCAAATAAAAGTTATTCGAATTGTGTCTAGGGACAAGCTGGCCATCACACTGCTCTGACCTTATCAGCCCATTTTTATCCCATTATTTGATTCGCTCTTGTCGCTTACAACAGAACAGATGATTTTGTCTTCGGAAAAGATTATTTTATTCGTATACAGTACAGACCAAAAGTTTGGACACACCTTCTCATTCAGGTGTGTCCAAACTTTTGGTCTGTACTGTAGATATGAATTCACCAATTCAACTGAAAAAACTTGTGAAAAAATATCTTTCAGGTGGTCAAATAGCAAATAGTGGAGCTCTGCAGCCACCTACTGGTAAAAGTTATTTTTTTTACTTTTAAAACTGGATTTTCCAAAAGATGGGCAAAAATCTTACACTAAACCATTTGAAATTATCCATGTTATCCCCATGAATTAAAGTTAGAAATGTGGGTCTTTTATAAAGTGAATTTTACATAAAAAAGCAGTTTTTGTTTAAAAACCCATTTAAAAAATATTTATTTATTTATTAATTTATATATATTTACAAAAATATCACTAACCCACTGAAAACTGCACAAATGTAGAGTCAAAACTTTAATAAGCAGAAAAATATACAGTACAGACCAAAAGTTTGGACACACCTTCTCATCCATTTGAATGAGAAGGTGTGTCCAAACTTTTGGTCTGTACTTTATGTCAAAAACATATACGTATATCGCATACGTGTGCTGGACTGACCTGACTGAGGGTGGCAGTAGGTAGAGTGGTTGTTGCATTGGCACGGTTGGCATCCTGTGCTGCTGAAGTGGAAGAATCCAGGGTGGCAGTCATCACACTTGGGCCCGTATACACCCGTCTTACACTTACACAGCCCTGAACTGCAAAAGAGAAAACACAAAAACACATGAAATAACACTATATTAATGCTTGACTTCAATCATCACACTGGCAGCCTAGAAATGTTGCCTGCACGCGTGTGCGCAGCGTCCTCTTTGCGCATCTAGTTCCTGTGGTATCTTATCACACATATTTCAGCACACACGTCGCTTTGCTCTAGACAGCTAACAATCCTGGTTTAAAATGCAGTCATGCACACTTTAAAGCAGTCTAGACCTTTCATTTTAATTCCACCATCTCTACATGTGGGTACACATTAGGGACCTGTGGCCCAGACCACATTTGAAAACCATCTGCTGCTTCAGACCTGATTCCAGGAATCCCTCTGCATTTCTCTCTCTCTTTCACACACACACAGACACACTAATTGTGTTTAATCTCAATGTGCCTGTAAAGTTGTCAACTCAAAATGACACCGGTTTGACTACTGAATCTACAGAAGCTGTTGGAAGTGTTACATATGTAGGCTTTCACAAAATCAATCAAAAGAGGAAATCAGACACCCAAAAGATTTTTTATGCATAACCAAAATCACACAACCACTAATTATACAGTAATTTTAAATTTTCTGAAGTGTCACATGTCCATTGACAAGCCATGGCGCTCTCACTCCACACATCACGTTCACTTCTCACACAGTGAAAAATACATTGCGGAGCAAAGAGGAAACTGGCTTTGCGCCAACAGACAAGGCAGAGCAGGTTACTTTAGGTATGAGACAAAGTAAGCTTTAAAATCGTATCATTTTTAAGAAATTCAAACAATAAATACCGTTTTGTGGCTCTTTAATGTGTTGTGACTGACCGCACTAGCGACTCAGTTTAAGCGTCATGGAACCGATCATCTATTCCTCTTTACTATTTATTATACCACAAAATAAACATTAATTAACATCAGACGGTATCTTGTTTCAACAGCGGAAAGATGTCAATACACACAATATTTCAAGTTTAAGTCCACCAATGTTTATCTACACTCCGGCCTGGTTTGTTTGTCAGACAAAATGGCAGATTCTCCTGACATTTGGTCAGATCACCTGGCAATCAAACCCCCTGGCGAAGGGTCAATTGTGGCTCATGTGATTGGCCAGAACTAAGCATCCATTAGCAAAGATGGCAGATTTCAAATTGTACTTCTGATGGCTCCTGCAACCACAGAGATACTTGGATTCAGATAAAGTCCTGAACACCATGTTTAAATGGAACCCTGGGTATTAAGACTTATATGACTTAATATAACGCAAATGGTGTTTCTTACTAAAATATTTAGTAGAAAATCCATGAAAGATTTATGTTATTTAAAAAATCCACATAGATGTTGTGAAATATCGAATGTTGTGAAATGGCGACACAACTCGGAATACAGCTCAGAAAATAAAACGCTGATATGATGCCACATTGTGCGGCTTATGGTTGTAATTTTCTGTCGAAGGGCCACAAGAAAAGTGATGTAAGTCTTCACTGCTTTCCTAGCGATAACAAGATGAAAAAAGAATGGAAGATGCCTGTGGACAAATAAAACTTCCTTAAGACCCGGGTTTTTGTTCTCTCCACTTTAGCCCTGATACATTTGAGGCTACTGAAAGAGGTTACAAGCGGCAGAGAAAAGAAACGCTAGGCAGAATGTAAACCTGCGACGCTTGTCATGACACTAAAGAAGTTTCCCAGTGCCAGATTTTACTCAATATCTGGGGGTGTTTAGACTGCTTGTGGTGAAAATCGATGGTACAGCATTTGGTTTAAAGGTGCCATAGAATGCATTGATCCAATATTTTAAATTGTTCTCTATTTACATAGACGTATATGGCATAAGAATGGGCAAAATTCTCCAGAAACGGTTTTACAGGTCTATTTACAACCCTAGGATTTGTCCCTTTGTTTCACAAAGCGGCTCATTTCAGTAGCTCGCACATAGAGGAAAATCACAGAGCCCGCTATTATTATGCGGGTCATAGAACCTGCCATTTTAAATGAAGGCAAGGAAACAGGGAAACTAGAAAACTAGGAAACTATCCTCAGAAGGAATAAACAATCACAAAAACAGTCCTCCTGATTGGAAACAGCTGAAGTTTGATAACGAGTTACTAGGCAAAATATTAATAAAACAATGTGTATTTTTAAAATAACTTTTAAATAATCTTTCATGGGTTTTCTACTACATATTTCATTAAGAGACATCATTTACGTTATATTAAGCCATACAAATCTCAATAACCAGGGTTCCCTTTAAAGTCCCCCTGAAATCAAAATTAAAGTTTTTTGGCTTTTAGTATGAATATATTACCCTTAAGATTATCTATAGTCTAGTGTGCTTCAAAACAACGACAAAATTCGTGTTTACAAGATATGGGCATTCAAAACTTACAGCCTCGTCACTTCCGCCAATATGAATCAACGATTTTGATGATATCACCGTGCACTTCAGTTTCTCATCAAACGTTCTGTCCAATCAAATGCTCTCTAGAGTCCGTATTGTCCCGCCCCCTACACAAAGACGCAATACACAGAGCAGATCATATGCGCTCATATGTGCGATCGGCATGTATTAAACTACACAGCCTCAGCATGATTATGATCACTATTTTGTTTTAGCAAGAGTTTCATATTGAATCTGTGGGGTAATTTATTAGACTGTGGCTGTCATAAGCTACAAATGCGGCTTTACCGAGCTCACGGCTCTGGCCCAGCAGATATTAATGGAACGCTATTGGCTATTCAAAATAAGTGGGCGGGGCTGGGCGATATGATTTTGTTTCAGTTAAAAGTACGTCACCACATAGAATAACGCTGCGTGTTTCAAGGCACTTCAGTGGACCTTTAAGCAATAGCAGCAGGGATGCTTGCCTTAGCAAGTCCACTAATGATCCCTTATGCTTATCACTCTTTCATTTAGTGATTTTGCTGATTATGATGTCATTTAATGGATGCTTTAGCCCTCGCTCTTGTAAAACAGTCATTAGTCGACTCCCCAAACATATAAACACGCCTCCATATCCCCCAATCACCTACACACTCTCACACCCCAGGGCTGTTGCATCAGGTCTGGGGTGAAGGTTGAGGTGAGGTGGGGTTTCCAGAGGTTGTGTGATTGGTTCTTGTGTGTGAAGGGAACGGGTGATAGATGAGAGAGGAGCGGATGACGACACCCGTGGGACAAGCTTAAAGCGCTCAGCCATGCTGACAGAAGCTCAACGCTGGGGACCCCTGAAAAACAACAACAGCAGCGATAAAAGAGCCGACGGGTGAAGCACAAAAGAAAGAAATTTGAAAGGAAGTAAGAAGATTTTGAAAGAGGGAGAGAAAGAGGGTGAAATAAACAAATCATGGTGGTTGATATTTTTTTAGTTTGATGCCTTGTAAATATAAATGAAATATACTTTTTTATAATACAGTAATGAGATTTACAGTAAAGATGTGTGTAAATTGTCAAAATAATGCCACTGGATGGTCTTTAAAATAGGGACAGGATCAACATCGTCGGTGCCATCACCATCCACCCACACGTACAGGCGAATTATCGATATAACATATGGAAATTGTGACACTTCTGTTTCACACAGATGCTTCCTGTGATGCATCAAAGAATCACACCTGCCCTGCACCTTCATACACTCACGCAATCTGTAATCTGAATGAATAAACGCAGACACACATCTTAAATTATACATTATTGGTCTAGGGGAAGCAGGGGAGTGAACAAAAACAGACAGAGGGGAAAGAAACAAAGAGTGCTACACCCTCTTTTGACTAGATCTTAGTCAGAGAAGGCATATTTAATATGACATGAGTGAAAATGAGCTAGTGAGAAACAAATGTCTGTTCAATATGTTGTACTGTATATTTTAATTATGTCAAAATAATGTCACAATGTAAAAAATGTATGTTTTAAATTTATACTCACACTAGATATAAATATGACACATACAATTATAAATATTTTATGACAATTAAGCCTCTGATATGTATTTATTATTAGCTGTACTCATTTTAATGCTGACTTTATTTAAAATTTGTCCAGATGGGGGTGATTTTCATATATTCTTACATACTATATTTTTTGTAATACAATAATGAGAATTTAACGGGGGAAATGTGCATCATGTGAAATGTAATCAAGTAATTGGCTGATTATTCTGACGATTAATCGAGTAATCGAATAATTATATTACTTAATTATATTATTAGACCAAAGCAAACAATAGCCTTTATAATATAATGTATAATATATTATTAGATATATTATTATAATATATAATATAGCCTTTATAATAGCAATGACCTTTATAATGGCATCTTCTGTAGCCTCTGAAAGGCAGTACTAAATGAAAAAAAAAAAAAAAAAAAAAAATATATATATATATATATATATATATATATATATATATATATATATATATATATATTTAGGCAAAATAACAAAATAAGAAAAAATTACACATCTCTATTCTGTTCAAAAGTTTTCACACCCTAGCTCTTAAAGCGTTTTTTTTCCTTCTGAAGCATCAGTGAGCGTTTGAACCTTCTGTAATAGTTGCATATGAGTCCCTCAGTTGTCCTCCGCATGAAAAGATGGATCTTAAAATCATACAGTCCTTGTTGGAAAGGGTTCAAATACACAAAAATGCTGGAAAACCAAAGAATTTGTGGGACCTTTTGAACATAATCACTTTTATAAATTCAACTATTGTTTTCTCTTGTGGACTATATGTAAACAAATAAACAATAACATGCATTTTGTATGATCCCTCTTATTTTGGTAAAATAATTAAAGTTTTTAATGATTCTGAAAGGGGGGTGAAAACTTTTGACCTCAACTGTATATTCATTTGAATGGAATCATGGCATTTGTGGCAATATAAAGGGGTTTAATACATCATGCAGCCTTAAAAAACAGTCTAATAATGCATTTAATGAATTCTCGTCCAGTATTTCCAGAATTTTGCTGGTTACTCGGCACGGGCAAAATGCAATCGTCGATTTTTTATAACTGAGTACTCAAACTGAATCAAGGGATTGTGACAGCTCTATATAATATCTTATATTTTGTCTTAATTTTGGTGTGAAATATGACCTGAATATTTCTATTTATATAAGCCTTTCCATTGTTTTCCCTTTAGGTGAATGTCATCTACTCTGACTAAAACCTATATCAAGTTTGTTGCTACTGTTCCTATTCACTGGAAATGGTGTAACACCTCCTAACACATCCTAATGTGTGCTGCCACCACTGTATATACGTTAATCGAAAAAAAAAACCTCAGCATTGTTACCTAACACACATTCTTTTAAGATTATGGGGTGTTAGTAGATACATTTGCACTTGCTGCGGCAGAGCGTGTGGGTGGGTACGAGGATATGTGGATGTGCACGTGCCAATAGACAGGTTGCCATGGTGATGGCTCGGCTCCCAAAGCATTCTGGGGAATGAGAGTGAGGTGTGACATATATGACCTATCAATCACATTCTCCAGAGAAAGAGCAAAGGAGATCAAGAAAGAGAAAAAGGACGAATGTTATCACTTTAATACAAGAGAAAAGGGTCCTTTTCTCAAAATACAAACATCTGGCCTGCTTAAAAACACTACGGAGTCAGTGAGAGCATATAAAAAAGCCCGTGTCACACACACACACGCTGTATCTCCCACAAACAGAGTAATTATCAAGGTCAGATAGTGATCAATCACACCCTGTCTCATGGCCTTCACTTGCATTGACATTCATTAGCAGACAGAGCCGTCGTCTGTGTGTCTGTGAGCCACAAACAGCTCTCTAAAGCCAGCTGTTGAGCAGAACCATTCATTAGGGCGGCACATTTAGCATTTGTGTAAACACAAAACAGGCCGGCGTTTTGTAGCTGTTAGCATCAAGATCTTTATCTAAATGCATCCACCCCCATTCCACAGCAATAAATTTAGCCTTATTAAACAAGCCAAGCGAATGGATAAAAACACACCACTGTGTATTAAGAAAAGCTGGCAAATGCGGCTTAAAACACAATTTTAAATGATTTTTTTTAAGCAGGCTACTAAAATCCGGACTGGCAAAGCATGTAGGTTATTTGTTGCCATAATATCAATGAAAATACCCGAAATACCAGAAATAAACCTGTCTAGCTATTAGCACCATCTTAGCTTTGTGAGCAAGGCATGATGGTATTGACTGCTCATTGGTAATAAGATACTCTGTCGCACAAGACTCCCAGCACAATTCACAATTAACATTTTTTGTTATTGTTCTAGTATAACACATATGCAAACAGAATTAAATGAAATATTTTAATTAAATTTTAATTTTAATTTAATCAGATTTAATCACATCGTATCGAATTTATATATTTTATTTATAATATAATATAATATATATTTATTTATATATTAATATTTAATATTTAACAGATTTAACAAAATATGTACACAAAAACTTTTATTTTGGATGCAATTAATCACAAATATTGTGTGTGTGTGTGTGTGTGTGTGTGTGTGTATATATATATATATATATATATATATATATATAAATAAATGTATATATAAAGACACACACATACAGTATATGTTTTTTTACAGTATATAGTATATATAATTAATTACATATAATTATATTCATATAATTTATATTATATATAAATTTAATTTATATACATTAATATATAAATTATATATTAATATATATATTAATTTAATATATAAACAACATATTTTTTCTTAAATATACACATGCATGTGTGTGTTTATATACATAATAGCACTAAATGAAATGAAATGAAATGAAATGAAATTATTAGCTACAATTAAAATCAAAAGAAATTAAAATACTACTGCATATGAAATAAATTGCCCAAATGTACAGTACATGATAAAAAGTATTCAAGTGCAAGAGAACTATGGGTATTCCCACAGCCTCAAATTTCTATTTTCAAATTTCTATTCAGTAAAGAATTATGAGAAAAAAAGTATCACGGTTCCAAAAAATTTTTTTAGAATGTTTCTGGAGGAACATGACACTGAAGACTGGATGCTAAAATGATGCTAAAAATCCAGCATTGCATCACAAGAATAAATTACATTTATTAATTTATTAAAACAGAAAAGAGTTATTTTAAATCGTAATAATATTTCACAATATTACCATTTTCTTTCTGAATTTTTAATCATATAAATACAGCCTTGGTAAGCTGTCGGAGACTTCTTTCAAAAACATAAAAAAAATGTCCTGACCAAATGGTTAATAGTAGCGTACATTTTTTATTTATAAATATAATTTTAAAGTCAAATATGTAACTTATTTGACTTCTAAAACATGACATTTAAAGTAACGTTTAATTATGATCAAATTGTGAATTAATAAAAAAAGAAAACGTAATAATTGGAAATTGAGACATTAATAAAACTGAATTAATTAAAATGATTTAATTACTCATGAGTGACTGTGCTTGTTTCATTCTTAACCCTTATAATCCACACACTGAAATGGCGTTTGATCAAACAAGAGCAAAAATCGACCCACATCAGGCAGCACAGCCGGTTTTTAGCACTCCAGCACTGCTGGCTTGACACTTAATATATCATAATAGCATCACCAGGGACTTCCTTAATCATTTGGATTGGTTGTGTATGTGTGTGTACGAGTGTGTTTTCACAGAGACAGACTGCGTTGAGCAGGCAGCAGTAGCAGAAAGCTCATTAATGTTTCAGAGACCCTGGGGCAGATCAGCTGCATATTAACTAGGTCAGTGTTACACAACGACTGGACCCCCCTTTCCCTTTCCCTCACACACTCTCTCTCTCTGCTGCCATGGAGATGCCAGCATCATTCTCCTGCCTGCATCCTTCACAACCATGACAACCGTGGAACCGGCCTGCTCTAAACCTCGCCTGATGCTTTCAAAGTGAAAGACTTAGATGTTTTCCTAAAGGGGGAAGAATGCATGAAAGATCCGGTTTCTAAGCAACTGATGCCGTGCAGATACAAAAACCTTTACTTGCATCATACTTTACTGACTTGAATCACACAGAACACTATATATTTTTGGTATGTTGTGCAATGTATGCTAATTGGTGACTGATTTGGCGTTGTTATAGAACAGTATATTACAGTTCTTTAATTTGATTGGCAGCGCTATGTTTGTGAGACTTTTTACAACACTGAGATTTTTACAACACTTATAACACTGATTATAATATGTGACCCTGGGCCAAAAAACTTCCCATTGAAGTGTGGTTTGTTAAGATAGGACAATATTTGGCCGAGATACAACTATTTGAATATCTTGAATCTGAGGGTGCAAAAAGAAAATTAAAGTACTGAGAGAATTGCCTTTAAAGTTGTTCAAATTAAGTTCTTTGCCATGCATATTACTAATCAAAAATTAAGTTTTGATATATTTACGGTAGGAAATCTACAAAATATGTTCATGGAACATGATCTTTACTTAATATCCTATTGATTTTTGGCATAAAAGAAAAATCAATAGTTTTGACCCATACAATGTATTTTTGCCTATTGCTACAAATATATCCATGCTTAAAGGAGTAGTTCACTTTCAGAACAAGAATTTACAGATAATGAACTCACCCCCTTGTCATCCAAGATGTTCATGTCTTTCTTTCTTCAGTCGTAAAGAAATGGTGTTTTTTGAGGAAAACATTTTAGGATTTCTCTCCATGTAATGGACTTCAATGGTGCCCCCGAGTAGGACTTCCAAAATGCAGTTTAAATGCAGCTTCAAATGGCTCTAAATGATCCCAGCCGAGGAAGAAGGGTCTTATCTAGTGAAACGATCGGTTGTTTTCTAAAAACATTTAAAAGTTATATACTTTTTTATCTCAAACGCTCATCTTGCCGAGCCAGACAAACACTTGAGGTTAAAAAGTATAGAAATTGTAATTTTTTTTTAGAAAATAACACATCGTTTTGCTAGATAAGACCCTTTATCCTCGGCTGTGATCGTTTAGAGCCCTTTGAAGCTGCATTTTGGAAGTTCAAACTCGAGGGCACCATAGTACGGTGACGCATTGCTGCCACACACATATTGTTTTTCCCACTCAGCTATGTCGTTATAACGACATCTTTTCTCGTAATAACAAAATCTTTTCTCGTTAAAACGACATCTTTTCTCGTAAAAACGACATAATTATCTTGTTAAAACTAGGGATGCACCGAATCCAGGATTCGGATTCGGATTCGGCCGAATCCTGGGCTTTTTGACGGGGTTCGGTTTCGGCCGAACCTTAGATTTATTTTCCACCGAAACCGAACCCTAGACTTGCACTACGACGTCACACGGCCGTTGATTACGCGAAGGTGTTTACATAGGACCCGTTCGAATGTAGTAGGCTGTAAGAATCTGAAAATGGAACTCGTAAGCAAAAAAAGTTTTGTTTGGCAGTACTTTCAACCAAAAGAAGGCGATTCAAGTCGAGCTTTATGTTCAATTTGCAATGCCAATTTGTCTCGTGGTGGCAAGGACCCTAAGCAGTACACAACATCGCCGATGTTAAAACATTTGCGTCTAAAACATCCAAAAGAATACGAGTTGTGCATGAAGGAATCTACAGACAGCAGCCAAAATGCAGCAACTTCAGGTACGGCAGCTGGACAGTCACAGCTAAAAACGTGTGATTAAGGATGCGAGTAGGATTCGGTATTCGGTTTCGGATTCGGCCGAATCTTAAACAGTGGATTCGGTATTCGGCCGAACCCCAAAAATCTGGATTCGGTGCATCCCTAGTTAAAACGACATATTTTCTCGTAATAACGAGTTCTTTTCTCGTTAAAACGACATCTTTTCTCGTTAAAACTACATCTTTTCTCGTAAAAACTACATAGTTATCTTGTTAAAACTACATATTTTCTCGTAATAACGAGATCTTTTCTCGTTAAAACGACATCTTTTCTCGTAAAAACGACAATTATCTTGTTAAAACGACATATTTTCTCGTAATAACGAGATCTTTTCTCGTTAAAACGGCATCTTTTCTCGTAAAAACGACATCTTTTCTCGTAAAAAAGACACAATTATCTTGTTAAAACGACATATTTTCTCGTAATAACGACATCTTTTCTCGTTAAAACGACATCTTTTCTCATAATAACGACATCTTTTCTCGTAATAACGACATCTTTTCTCGTTAAAACGACATCTTTTCTCATAATAACGACATCTTTTCTCGTAATAACGAGATCTTCATGCTGCCTTCATGTGATATGGGAAAGATGATGCTTTCCACTTGTGAAGTGGAAATTACCAGTGTGCCGTGTTCTGGTGTTTGTTGTCGTAGTGAAGAGAAACATGGCGGACTCAGAATTTGTCCTCACATGCTAATTTGGTAAAACAGACCAAATAAAATAACATGAGAAAATTGCCTCCTTCAGAACACTGTACCGCACAGCACCCTACTGGAGGCGAGCCACGACAAGCTAGCATCTTCTCTTAACGGTATTTTTAAAGACAACACTACGTTTAAATAGCGACGTTATTTAAATCCTTTATGCCCCAGCATTATGGGGGCTACAAACTAACCAACTAAACAGCAGAGAACTTTTAACATCATGCAATGCTACCATTCAGTATAGTTTCGTAGCTGTCCGCCATGTTGAAAGGTCAAAGTTTATCCCATCTCGGCAGCTCGGGTATCATAAAAAATTTCGAGCTTTCCAGTGGAAATTACAACGTGAGTGGGTGTTCATGTGCAATTTCGATGTCGGATTTTGGTATTTACCATAATTACGATAGCACATGAAGGCAGCATAACGACATAGCTGAGTGGAAAAAAATATGTGTGTGGCAGCAATGTGTCTCCGTACCATAGAAGTCCATTATTTATTAATTTCCTTACGACTGAAGAAAGAAAGACATGAACATCTTGGATGGCGAGGGGATGAGTACATTAACTATAAATTCTTAAGTATACCAGTTCAGTATACCAGTTTAGTAGTACATAATGTAATATGTAAATATGAAGAGTTCATTTCATAATGTTTTTATTGTGTTTCATTGTTAGTAAGCTGTACTTTTTTAGTTTTTTCTTTTTCATTTTATATCAAAATAAACCAGCTGCAGTTCGATTGAGACTAATTGGAATGCACATTGAAAAAACATGATTTTCATAAAATTGGTAAAAAAAAAAAATGAGGTATCTGTTTTTGCGAATGAACTCTTCTTATATTCATAGAATATTTAGCATGAAATAGTGTATTTCGAATACCCATATATTTCTTTTTCACTAGGGGTGTTATTTAATATTACATTTAAAATAATATTTTCATTACATTATCATTTTTATCATTACAAATGTTTTTTTTTATATGTTTTTTTTCACAATAGTATGAACATTACAGTATATTTTAGTTTACCATAAATGTTTGTAAGTAGGGCTGCACGATTAATCGCACGATGTTGTGAGGCGCGTTTAGTCAATGAAGCCGGTACTTTGATTAGTAGTAAGTGCGTTCAGCGTTCGGCAATTAATACACAGAGGCGTAAATCACTGACAAGCTACGCCAAATCGCACTCAAAATCGAATGCGATTTTGAGCGCGATTTGGCGTAGCTTGTCAGTGATTTACGTCTCTGTGTATTAATTGCCGCTCCAGCTGAACGCACGTGATGGAGATTTACTACTAATCAAAGTACCGGCTTCATTGACTAAACGCGCCTCACAACATTGTGCGATTAATCGTGCAGCCCTACTTGTAAGTACATTCAACAGTACACTTGAACCATATTTCAATAGAATTGTGAAATTACATATGAAGTTATATTTGGTTTAGGAAAAAAAATGTTTACTCAGAAATTGCTTTCACAGTTAATTACAAAGAAACAGCAATGGTGAATTAAATATGTATGATTCTTTTAAGTAGAACGACTACGATTTTCTTGTAAAATGAACTCCAATCATTTTTGTTTAATTTATAACTTCAAAAAGTATTACAGTGTACTTAAGTGGGTCAAAAAACACTCTGCTAACTGCATTTAATATACATTTAAAGGGATAGTTCACGCAAAAATATAAATTCTGTCATTAATTACACACCGTCATGACGTTCTAAACCTGTAAGACCTTTGTTCATCCTCAGAACACAAATTAAGATAGTTTTGATAAATCCAAGAGCTTTCTGACTTTGCATAGACAGCAAAGCAACTGATACGTTCAAGACCAGAAATGTAGACACGGAAGAGAAGAAATTGTTAAATAAAGCTGTATTTTTTGTTTTCTTTGTGCACAAAAAGTATTCTTGTAGCTTCATAACATTACAGTTGAAACATTGACTATTTTAACAATGTCCTTACTACCTTACTGGGCCTTGAACATGTCAGTTGCATTTAAGTCTATGCAGGGTCAGAAAGTGCTCAGATTTCATAAACAATATCTTAATTTTGAGTTCTGAAGATGAATAAAGGTCTTACGGGGTTTGGAACGACATGAGGGTGAGTAAGTAATGACAGAATTTTCATTTTTGGGTCAACTATCCCTTTAAACTGTAATAGATTTTATAGATACATATAATACACTCAATGACATGTCCAAAAAACATTTAATTAGTATTTACTTTTAAAGTCTATTATTTACAGAATAATTACTATTTTTATTATTATTTTTAAAAGTCTGCTCAAGTATGCAAAACTGAAAAAACGTAACTGTATGTACAAATCACTGCAGTTTCCAGTTTAAATTAACACTAGAGGCAGTAAAACTCCAACATCTTTTATTCCTTTTCACACAGCTTTGATTAATAAAGACTAATTTTCACACAATTACTTGCAGAATATTATATTAAGGCTTCAAAACAATCCTGCATGATTTGAAAACTGATACTTTTGAACATTGTTTTCACATATACAGCTTCACATGCATGAGTTTTCTAAAAACAGTAGATTTGGTAGCTCATGCGATGAGGTGTTGCACTTGAGACAAATCCCTTGAAACTACACTTCGACAAAACAGCTCAAATCTGCATAGGGAAGTTTAAAATAGCACAGCTGCTCAACAAATGAGTTTTATATCACTTTTGCATTTGTTAACACTATCGGGTAGAATACAGAAAAGAGCATAGCGACACACCCTGGATATTTGAATTCTGAACAGCTGCAATACATACCTCAAGCAGCATAAGAAAAATGCAGCAATAGGTGCCTGTACCAACATAATAAAAACATGCCATGGTTATGTATTGAACGTGTGTTTTAACCACTCTCTGGACATTTCACTTTGAATCTGCCACGAAACATGCAGGCACATAATTACGGTGCTGTAGAAATGTATATGTGACCCTGGACCACAAAACCAGTCTTAAGTCGCTGGGGTATATTTGTAGCAATAGCCAAAAATACATTGCATGGGTCAAAATTTTTGATTTTTCTTTTATGCCAAAAATCATTAAGAAATTAAGTAAAGTTCATGTTCCATGAAGATTTTTTGTAAAATTCCAAACATATCAAAATGTAATTTTTGATTTGTAATATGTATTGTTAAGAACCTAATTTGGACAACTTTAAAGGTGATTTTCTCAGTCTTTTTGCATCCTCAGATTTCTGATTTCAAATAGATGTATCTCAGCCAAATATTGTCCTATCCTAACAAACCATACATCAATAGAAAGCTTATTCATTGAGCTTTCATATGATGTATAAATCTCAGTTTTGTCAAATTTAACCTTATGACTGGTTTTGTGGTCCAGGGTCACATATAGGAACATATTTCCAATGAGCCTGGGTTGCAATGAGATTTAGCTCACATACTACTTAAATCAGTCCTACAATCACTCCTGTAAGATTAAAATAATCATATCCACTCCTCTGTGTAACGTTCATGCAATTTGTGTACATCACAAATGCAATTTCAAATGTGTGGATGCCCATTAGTGTGGGCACTATGGCTAATCTAATCTCTATTGAAGAACAAAAAATTGCAAGTTCAGTTTTGATATGGCCATTAGGATATGCTAATATAAGAATTCATAATATGCACTGGATTCATATTGGCGGTTATAATTTCCCTGAGGAGCTCTTGAGGTATGAACACAGTAGGATACCGGCTTTAGCAGACCAGTGATTTCAAACATAAAAAAACTCTAGCCTTCCAAGTTCAGTATAATAGAATTATTATTAGAAGCTTCATTACAAAGATCAAACAACATCAAATAATTATTACTGATTTAAAATACGATGGTCCACTTGACCACCTGATTAACTGAATGAGACTGAATGCTTGGCTGCTTTCTGAAAAGGTATAAAACAGATCATAAAATATGACCTTCATAACGTGAGGCTGAAGCGTCTGATATGTTGCAGTTCAGAACTGATATCACTAGCCAACCAAACAGTACAACTGTGCTGAAAAATATGTTGGAATTCAGGCTTAATCCTAATTTTGGTCATGGTTTTGCGCTCTTGTGGCAAAACAAAGCCGGGATCACAACAATCTCCTCCCTGCAGGGAATGTCATTTAATTAGGCTCAAACTGGCAATGCTCAGCATGTCTCATTGTAAACCCACTAAACAATTAAAGTACAGCAGAAATATGCCGACGGGAAACTGAGCCATCCTCGAGGTTTTGAGTGAGAGAAGCAATACAGGATTGAGCTAATCTGCCTGATTATCCTCTATACATTAGGGAGGAAGTTAGCTAAATCTGACAAAAATCTTCTTCTGGGAAAATCCAGGAACATTTTCCAAGGTAAAAATACTACATGATCTCATGGCGAAAGCATACCTGTGAGAACTTTTTCAAAAGACGCGAAATACCGTTTTGTGAAATATTAATAAATGTCCATTGAATGGCACTAAAAGAGTGTTCTTTTTTCCCCCCGAAACAGATGAACGTACATAAGGTACGTTTTATGTGATGTTGGTTTTGTATGTGTTACCACAGTTCTGACTTAAAAAAGGCCATTAAATGGTGCTATAACTTTAATGCTCCTTGATGTTTTAAAATAACATACCATTTGCGCTACACCTAAACCTACCTGATAGTATGAACAAAAGCCAATGTGACATACAACGCAATCGCAAGCTTGGCATTTTAGTTATTTTATTTTAGATCTCTCATCTTTCAGCTCTTTTATCGTGAGTCATGTTTTTCACGGGATTCGTACCCTAAGATTCTGCATTCTAAGTCCAATTCTATGCCGTGTTTTTCCACCTCTAGTGTTCATTTCTGTTGGAAACTACAGTGATGTGTACTTATTAGTATGTATTTTGCATCCTGCGAAAAAGTTCCCACAGGTACGTTTTCGTCATGAGATTCGATAGCCAATCTTGTATAATTACAAGCTGTTAAAACAGCAAGACATATAAGAATGCATTTTTCCCACAACGCATCTCTCACCTGTCACAGCTTGAGCCGTCGGCACCGAAGGAGTCACATGCGCAGGGCAGGCATCCGATGGTGCCGTTGGTGAAGTGATCTTCCTCACACTCTTCACACTGCAGCCCAGTGTATCCCGGCATACAGTCACACTGACCCGTCTCACGGTCGCACTCATCAGGGTCCGACACTCCTTCACCGCTGCAGTTACACACCAGCTCTTCAGAGAAAACACAGACAAAGAATTGCTTCTGAATTTTTGACAAGCAAAGACAGGCAATGCTAAGATCATCAAATATTAATTTAAAGCACCAACAAAGTGAACCATTAATATCTTAATGGTTCAAGACAGTTCCCAGACATTTCTTTATGTCTTATAAAACCCCACAGGCCTTTCAGTACAGCTCAAGAATCCCATAATTAACATCAAACCAGGAATGTGTTCAGATTTTGACAACTTAATAATAATTAATAATTCATTCATTTAATTAAAAACACATTAGAAAAAACAGGCAGTACTCTGGTGAAAAAACAAGTTCACAAACTTACATATATTGCACATATATTGCAATGAATGTCATTCCCACACAAATTAACCTTTTTTTAACATTTGGTTTACTTTACAAATCTATCATTGCACATTAAAGGGGTCATGACATGGGAAATCAAATTTGCCTTGATCTTTTGGCACATAAGAGGTCGTTGTACCATTAAAACCTGTAAGATCCTGCAAGTTTCATAGCTTAAAATGTCCCCCTCAATAGAAATAAAGCATTTATTTAATCAAGCTCCAAAAACGGCTCATTTGGATCTGAGGTGCCAGGTGATCACATAGGCACAAACATTTGCATAAACACTGCCTCCAGAGCAAGGCATCGACAAACAGTCATCTTCTCACCATAGGCCCTGCCCACTGCTGCTCAGTAGCTTAACGGCTGATCACTTGAATACACTGAATGCAAGTGTCTTGTTGCGTCAAAAACAAATCAAAATTACACAGTCCACGTCTTCGAGTCTGTCGTCAATTGGACAAATGAAGTGAAAGAGCGTTTGCTTTAATGCGTTTGGCTTAAACAGCTTGTTCATATCTTTGTACAGATATTGAGCGTAAGGAACAAGTGGTTAGTTTATTTTTAATGGGATACCGGGTCATGTCTGCGGATTGTTTGGAGAATTTTGTTTTGTAAACAAGGCACAGTGTCATAAAGAGTCGAACTAAATTTGACTGCAGCTGCATCACAAACTGTAAGTAAATGATTTCATAATAATTTGTCTGGAAATTACCTTTTTTTTAATCATGTTGTCAAAACACTCACATGCAGTTGTGAGGGGGTGTTGGTACTGTTTCCAATGCAGTGATGTTAGCCAATCATAACAGTGGCCGATAAAGTTTCAGACAGAGAGTTAAAATTAGGGTTGAAAATAATCATTTCTCCAAATATTTATTAGTTTTTTGTGATTTCTTTTTTATTAACATTATAAGTAAACCTCATGGAACATATTACAATAACAAACAAACATCCATTTCATGACCCCTTTAAAAAAACATAAAATATTAGATTTTTTTTTTTCATTTTGTTCTGTTAACTATACTGTAAATAACAAAATGCAAAATGTACTGTTTAAAAACGCACCTGCGATTGCCAGAATTTTACTGTAAAAAATACAATAGGAATGTTTTAGGTTTTACAATTTTAATTTTGGAAATTTACTACCTTAAACATATCAAAACTTAATTTTTTATTAGTAATATGCATTGCTAAGAACTTCATTTGGACAAATTTAAAGGAGATTTTCTCAATATTTAGATTTTTTTGCACCCTCAGATTCCAGATTTTCAAATATTTGTATCTCAGGCAAATATTCTCCTATCCTAATAAACAATACATCAATGAAAAGCTTATTTATTCAACTTTCAAGCGTCTCAATTTAAAAAAAAAAAAGACCCTTATGACTGGTTTTGTGGTCCAGGGTCACATATAGTAAAAACTAGTGTTGGGTCGAGTCCACCTAAGTCGAGTCCGAGTCCAAAATGGGTCGAGTCGGACTCAAGTCCGAGTCCAAATGGATCGAGTCCGAGTCGAGTCCGAGTCCAACTAAACACTACTGTTTTTCAGTATTTTAACCTTGTTTTAACCTTTAAAACTACAATAAGGCAATGACAATTTAAATGTAAAACAGCAAACCGCTATTGCATATTGCCATTTGGATTTTTTATTTCACACCATCTCATCTCATCTCATCTCATCTCCTAATTAGTGTCCTGCTCAGCAAACTTTAAAGTCATGTAACAAATGTTATAACTTATCTATTGTAACATATTTTATAGTGAAACAGCTTTTAGAATGTGAAAAATTATAGGGCAAGAGAGGACTTGACTTTATTTGCTGTTATATAGTAAATATGTAAATTCAACGGGGTGGGTAGGAAGCTTAGTGAATGAGACCTGGGGAGCAGAAAATTCACCTCTTATCTCTGATTTTGGCTGTTTTGGGTTTTATATGACGAATGGTAAGACCTTAGACAGGGTTGCATTGGCATTGGCATGGCATTTTGATTTTTTTTCTTGGATAAAAATGAGGCTTGTAAGGGGACAGTTTTTAAGTAGCAGTCTATGGAGGCCATGGAATAAAAGAGTAAAAAAAGTAAATTTGAGTTTATATTTCAAAATTCTGACTTTAGTTTCACAATTCCGAGATTATATATCACAATTTTGATAAGAAATGACATTCTCCCTTTTCCCCTCAGCTCAAAATCATGAGTTTAAATCCCACACTTCTGACATTTTTCCCCTCAGAAAACTCTGTTGAGTTAATTTGAGTAATAAAGTCCGAAATACAACATATAAACATCATATAAAAAAATTCTGAATTGTGTCATAAAATAGGTAAATGTAATATGACGCAGTCTGCTGCAGCAGGTTTACGCTGCTGTCGCTTTAAGACCGGATGCACAGATCAGATATTGTGACACATCTGTATTTCTCCCAACAGGCTTTCAAGTACTGGCAAGACTTTTAAACACGTGCGAATACTGAATGCCACTTTCGTAATAATGCATCGAGTCAGTAAAATTTCCGTCAACTGTTCCTGGACTCGGCAATTATTCCCGAGTCCGAAAAGCTTGAGTCCGAGTCAAGTCCGAGTCAAAATGCATCCGAGTCCGTGACAAGTCCGAGTCCGCTAAAAATTGAACCGGACTCGAGCCCGAGTACAAGTCCGAGTACCACAACTCTAGTAAAAACTGCTGTTTTTACCATAGTGATTTACAGTCTTTACGGTTAAACTTATGAACACATATTTTTACAATTTACAAATTAGCCATTATTTCACCAAAATTTAAAACAGTTACATTTTTCTTGTGGGGTCGGATCGGTTTTATACATTGTACAAACTTTTGTGTTAAAAAGTAACATAAAAGTAACATAACACATTACCTTCCATAAAAAGTAACTAAGTAATGTAATTAGTTACTTTTTTGAGGAAGTAACTCAATATTGTAATTCAATACTTTTAAAAGTAACCTTCCCCAACACTAGTCGTGACAGATCACTGTATTGCCTTATTAGATCGATGACACATGAACCGATCATTTTTTCTTCTTTACTTAAAGCAATTTGTGTTTATAACGCACAATTGTGAGTTTATATCACTAAATTTAAGAGTTAGATCAGGTTGAAATAGCTCTGTATAGCCACAACTGCTACTATTTTTTACAACGTAGGTTTAACAAAGCAAAATCTTTCCAAGTGCCACTTTTGGGTACTCATACCCCATACTAATGGAGAAATCCATGATAAATTGTCACCCGTACAGCGTTCAAAGTCTTGTAAATGCAGCCCTGCTGCTCTCTAGTAAATTTCTCCTTCAAGTTCAAGTCCGCTATGCATCACACTACTCCATCTTGCTGATCTCTGCCGGCTATAATAAATGACTCCCTGCAGCCTGATTCTTTGATAGCTCATTAAGATGATATTAGACTGAGAGAGCAGATCTTTAGTATGCAGGAGAGGAAGTAGGACCACTGAAGAAAAACACAAACTCTAACGCAAAGCAGTGACGTTGTATTTCAACATGGAAGCAAATTCCAGCTGCTGGGAACAACTGAAGCTTGTATAATTGCAAATCAATTAAATCAAAGATGATTTTCGATGCAGTGTTGCTGTGGTACTTAAAAATTGCTCTTAATTGATTCTGGTCACTATTTGGCTCAGCATTACTGAGTTGACCAGCAACATCTGGATGTGGAAGCCAGCTGCAATTAGTTCTGGAATATAGTTGCTTGTATATTTTCTTTTTCTACTATTTAGTAATTGATAGACACAGTAGATAGAGACAGATTTGAACCTGCTTTTACCACATGAACGCCACAGCATGTGTTAACTGCTAGGCCACAGCTTCTCTATCTTTGCTTATGATCAATTGCGTTTGATCTCAAAAAGCAAAGAGGGCTATATTTATGAAAATGTAAATCTGAAACAGCCCATTTGAATCCATCTTTCATGTAATACATGTTTTTATTCATCAGCCTTTGTTCATCTGCGTGTACCCGAAGCAACCTCTTATCCCTTGAGAGGACGGCTTATTCCCTTTGGTGGGTCATTTAGTTCAGGGGACAGAAATCAAAGCCAGGCGAGGTGGTAAAGGAATAGTTAATCCAAATATTAAAATGCTGTCAGCATTTATTCACCCTCATGTTGTTCCAAAGCTAGACTTCTTCCATGGAACAGGAGAATTTTAGTTGTCAGTCTTTTACATGCAATTAGTTCCCACGGGTACAAAGGCTTCAAGCTTCGAAAAGCAAGCATAAACGCTGTAAAAACATCACAGTAGGTGTTCATACAACACATGCATTATATTTTATAGTCTCCTGAAGATATCTGACAGCTTTATGTGAGGAACAGACTGAAATTTAAACTGTTGTTTGATGATAGTCCAGTGAGCTGTAACCAAAATAAAGAGTGAACTCCAATGAACTTTAAAGTCGAATCAGTCTGATTGATGAACAAATCAGTCACTGATTCTGTGAACTGGACTCACTGATTCATTGAAAAGATCTAACTCAAAAGAGTAATAATTGGTTCATAAAACGCATATTGATTCTCATATACATTAGTTCATAAAAGAAAGGAAAGTCATATAGATTTGAGATGAGGGTGTGTAAATGTTGACATTGTTTAGTTTTTTTGATCATAAAATGTTATAATCATTGTTAAACCATTGCAACTCTATCGAGGCCTGTTTCCGCCACTGAATAAAAACAAAAAAGTTTATTGCAACTTTTTAATCTCACAATTCTGACTTTCTTTCTCAGAATTGAGTTATATAAACTCATAATTGCAAGAAATAAAGTCAGAACTGTAATTCTAACTTTTTTCTCGGAAATGCAAGTTTGTATATCACAATTCTGACTTTTTTCTTGCTTTCTCAAAATTGTAAGATATGAACTTTCAACTGCAAATAATAAAGTCCAATTTTAGGGGAGGGGGGATTAAAACAGTCACAGTTGTAATATAAACCTGCAATTCTGAGGAATTGTGAGTTTATATCTTGCAATTATGACTTTATAACTCGCAAATTGCGAGTTTATATCACGCAATTCTGAGAAAAAAGTCAGATTTGCTAGATTATATTTTACAATTCTGAGAAAAAGTCAGATTTTCAAGTTTATATCTCACAGTTCTGACTTTATAACTTACAATTGTTTAAATCATGCAGTTCTGAGAAAAAAAAAATCAAGATTTGCGAATTTATATCTCGCAATTCTGACTTTATTACTTGCAATTGAGTTTATATCACGCAATTCTGACCAAAAAAAATTCGATTTACTAGTTTATGTCTCACAATTCTGAGAAAAAGTCAGATTTTGCGAGTTTATCTCGCAGTTCTGACTTTATAACTCGCAATTGTGAGTTTATATCTTGCAATTCTGAGTTTATAACTCGCAATTGTGAATTTTTATCTCACAATTCTTTAAAAAAAGTCAAAACTGCGAGTTTATGTCACAGTTCTGACTTTATAACTCGCAATTGTGAGTTTATATCACGCAATTCTGAGAAAAAGGTCAAGATTTGCAAGTTTATGTCACAGTTCTGACTTTATAACTTGCAATTGTGAGTTTATATCTTAATTCTTGGAAAAAAATTCTGAAGTGTGAGTTGATATCTCGCAGTTCTGACTATAATTCACAATTGTTTATGTCACACAATTCTGAGAAAAAAGTCAGATTTGCAAGTTTATATTTCACCATTCTGACTTTATAATTTGCAATTGTGAGTTTTTATCTCATAATTCAGAGAAAAAAGTCACAAAAGAATTGTGAGAGGTAAACTCGCAATTACCTTTTTTATTTTTAATTCAGTAGTGGCTTCCATACCCCTAGAATCATCATTGCTAAAATTTCCTCTTTACAATACTGTTCAGAAGTTTAGTGTTAGTATTTTTTTTTTCTTTTTTAAAGAATGTAATTATTTTATTCAGAAAGCATGCATTAAATTAATGCTATCCTTTACAACTTTCTATTCATCAGAGAATCCTGAAAACAAAAATGTTGCATGGTTTTCACAAGAATATTAAATGGCACAACTGTTCTGAGTTGTTCATTCTTTTGTTCAGCTCAGATGCATTAACTGATCAAAATAATAATAATAACAACCTTTACAATTTTACAGAAGATTTCTATTGCAAATAAACGCTGTTCTTTTGAATTTTGTACTCATCCAAAAATTATGAAAAACATGTATCATGGTTTCTACAAAATTATAATGTTTTATAATATAATTAATAATATAAGATTTGTATTTTCTGTGCACCAAATCAGCATATTAGAATGATTTCTGAAGGATCACATAACACTGAAGACTTCCATTCAGAATTTCCATCACTGGAATAAATTGTATTTTAAAATAAATTAAAACAGAAAACGCTTATTTTAAATTGTAATAATATTTCATAATATCACTGTACTTTTGATCAAATAAATGCAGCCTTTGTGAGAATGAGAGAAAATTTTTGACTGGTAGTCTATGACAACACAATAATCAATGCACTCAGTCACCTCTATTAACGAACACAGTCAATGTAACGTTACCGATAACATTAACAATGGCATGTTCAGTGTGCAGTTTAATGCATATGACTGAAGATTCAGATCAATGAACTCCATTAAGAGCCAGACGCCTTTCTGTGCATCTCTCATGCCTTCATCCCCAAGAACCCATTTTACTAGATTTACTGCAGTAGGTCACCCAGAGGGGCACCTGCCGAAAGGGAAAAACATCATTTGTATGCAGAGACAGACACACCTTCTCACACACGGAGCTGTGGAGTGTGTACGTAAACACCTTCTGCTCCTGAGGGGGGCTGTGGAGGGCGCGGATAAGAAGCTTACAGATCCCAGTCTGACAGATTATACATACATCCATGTAAATGAGGCTGCCGACCAGACTCATCGCTTTATGGCAATATTATGAAAATATTAAATATGACAGAGCGATTACAACCGAACCAGCTGAGAGGATGAACCTTTGATGTGAGGTAAATGTGATGTGGCTTCATTGACCTCAGGCGTTATAATGAACTGTCAGTAAATAAACACTGGAATTAAACCATTTGTTTATTTTGAACTTGGGTGCCGTTGAATATTAATGGCCGTACGATGTTGGATATGAAGCTAGTATATGAAGTGTTAAAGAGTGAGTCTCTAGACACAAACATATTCTTCTGTCCATTAGTGGAAGCAGTGGAAATGGCACTTATCCCACTCTAGCATACAGACTCGAACGCAGGGGGTAAAGAGAGTTCACTGGGCCATCTAATGCACAGCTGTTAGGATGTAGGTCAAAGTCGCTCACCTCTTAAATCGTACACATCATAAAGGGTTTATTTTTTTCCATTAGAATATTTCAGATGTTCAAATAGCTAAAGTCCTGTACATAAGAGGAAAGCTCTCTACTGCAAATGCATCTGAATTAGTAAAGAAACATGTAAACAGATGTCGTTTCTAGGGTTGTCCAACATTCAGAATTGAATTTTTAGGAATGCCTTTTAAATTCCAATTAAATTCAAACTGAACTATAATTTTAAGAAAGTCAAAATAATACGGAATTAAATGAAAATAAATGTATAAATATATGTATGTATGTATATTTTTTTTTCTTGTGTGTATAAACTACTCTTATCATAAACAAAACATATGAAGTATTTCCATTAGGTCATATGAAATTACATAATAAATTAAAGCTAAAAAGAATCATTTAACAAAAAAAAATTATAAGTTAATTAAATACCAAAATCAGTAAAGCTATGAAGATTTGTAATTTAAAAAAAAAGCCTTTTCTGCTCACCAATGCTGTGTTTATTTGATTAAAAATACAGAAAAAAAATAATATTGTGAAATATTATTACAATTTAAAATAGCGGCTTTCTATTTTAATATACTTTAAAATATAATATATTTCTGTGATGAAAAGGTGAATTTTCAGCATCATTAGTCTTCAGTGTCACATGATCCTTCAGAAATCATTCTAATATCATTCTAATATGCTGATTTATTATCAATGTTGGATACTGGATATTGGTGGATAATATTTTTTTGGAACCTGTGAACCTTTTTCAGGATTATTTGATGAATCAAATGTTAAAAAGAACAGCATTTATTTAAAATATAAATATTTTCGAATAAAATACACTACCTTTCAAAGTTTGGCGTCAGCTAATTATATCTTTCTTTCTTTCTTTGAAAGAAATGAATACTTTTATTCAGCACAGTTGTGTTAAATTGATAAAATGTAATAGTGAACACTTATATTGTTGTTCCATCATCTGAAAGCTGAATAAATAAGCTTTCCATTGACGTATGGTTTGTTATGAGAAACAACTATTTGAAAATCTGGAATTTGAGGGTGCAAAAAATCTAAATACTGAGAAAATTGCTTTTAAAGTTGTCCAAATTAAGTTCTTAGCAATGTATATTACTGATTAAAAAATAAGTTTTGATATAATTACGGTAGGAAATTTACAAAATATATAAATGGAACATGATCTTTACTTAATATCCTAATGATTTTTGGAATAAAGGAAAAATTTATCATTTTGACCCGTGTATTTTTGGCTATTGCTACAAATAAACCTGTGCTACTTAAGGTTTCGTGATCCAGGCAGGGTCACATATATACCGACATTCGAAAATTGCAAATGTCAAATTCAAATTCCAGTGCAACATTCAGTTTGCAAATGGATGTGGCCAATTCATTTTAAAATGAAATTAATTCTAAAACTCATGAAAGTAAAAGGAGTCAATTGTTCAGTTCTATATTTGCCCAACCCTGGTCTCTTTTAGACATTTTAGACACCTTTTTACAAGATGCTTGTATTCTACTCAAGCATATCAGTCTAAATGGAAGCATATTTCCATTTATTGTCCACTCTTGATTTCTAGCCCACTTTCTCCAGCCCTTAGGTTGTTATCTAAAGGGCTCCCCTGACACTTCCTGTGTCCTAATAAAGGCAGGCTTAGATACAGTCCATGCTTTTGTGAACATTGTCTCCCGATTATAACCTCACCATCAGGAACAATGGCTGTGGAATTTCTAATCATAATGGCAGGGCAGAGAAGAGTTAAACATCTGTAGTACATGTTGCCTGTTTCTGATTTGAAAATATGTTGGTGTTTTTCAAGATCATTTCTTGCCATTTGGGTCAGGAATGTTATTAAACATATAGCACAAGAATGCAAATTTAGTCAAAATGTTCTTATGCAGAAATCCCCTCTGTAAGCAAGCTGATTTTCTTTGTCCCCCTGTTGTTCAGGAGTTTCTTAATGTGTGCAAATATCTAATCCTATGCAATGTAAAATCACCGGGGTCAATGACCTTTTTACCAGTGCACTGGTGATAACTCTCAGTTTTGTTATCTTGGGGATTATTATGAAAAAGTAGGTCATGTCTATAGATATTGCTATATGAACAATTGGTGCACCCAAACGACCATGTAAATGCAAGATTTATGTAAACCTCACTCTCATTAACAGCGTGACCTGGTTCTTCAACACTTACACACAATGGATAATCTGCTGCCCTTATTTACTACCAGCTATTATAGCAACATACTAATGAAAGCATTCTAACAGGGAATGTAAATAACCTCTGCTACGGGAAAAATACTAGCTGATGATGTCCTGAAACAGCTCTGAAACAGCCCACAGGTCCTAAATCCCTTCATAATGAAGGGGTCAAGCCAGGACAACAATTGACTAGTTAAGACAAATACCCTGCAGCTCAATCAATGAAGGTCCTGTATGGGCACATTACATTATGATTTGCCATATTATATCAATGGATAGGCACTTACCCAGCATTAGACATCATAAGATAGCCTGCTGCATAATAATTGAATGTAAATAACAAAATGTCAAGTTAAATTGGTGCATGAATGGATGGGGGAAGAATAGAATGATAGATATACATACAGATAGAAAGATAGAAATCTAGAACGATAGATAGATAGATAGATAGATAGATAGATAGATAGATAGATAGATAGATAGATAGATAGATAGATAGATAGATAGATAGATAGATAGAACAACAGACGACAGACAGACAGACAGACAGACAGACAGACAGACAGACAGACAGACAGACAGATAGATAGATAGATAGATAGATAGATAGATAGATAGATAGATAGATAGATAGATAGATAGATAGAATGTTAGAACGATAGAACGATAGATAGAACGATAGATAGATAGATAGATAGATAGATAGATAGATAGATAGATAGATAGATAGATAGATAGATAGATAGATAGATTAGATAGATAGATAGAACAACAGACAGACAGACAGATATACAGATAGATAGATAGATAGATAGACAGACAGACAGACAGACAGACAGACAGACAGACAGACAGACAGACAGACAGACAGACAGACAGACAGACAGACAGACAGACAGACAGACAGATAGATAGATAGATAGATAGATAGATAGATAGATAGATAGATAGATAGATAGATAGATAGATAGATAGATAGATAGATAGAATGACAGAACGCTAGAACGTTAGAATGACAGAACGAACAATAGATAGATAGATAGATAGATAGATAGATAGATAGATAGATAGATAGATAGATAGATAGATAGATAGATAGATAGAATGACAGAACGATAGAACGCTAGACTGACAGAACGATAGATAGATAGATAGATAGATAGATAGATAGATAGATAGATAGATAGATAGATAGATAGATAGATAGATAGATAGATAGAATGACAGAACGCTAGAACGTTAGAATGACAGAACGAACAATAGATAGATAGATAGATAGATAGATAGATAGATAGATAGATAGATAGATAGATAGATAGATAGATAGATAGATAGATAGATAGATAGAATGACAGAACGATAGAACGCTAGACTGACAGAACGATAGATAGATAGATAGATAGATAGATAGATAGATAGATAGAACATTAGAACGTTAGAACTATAGATAGAATAGAACGAGATAGATAGAACAACAGACAGACACACAGATAGACAGATAGATAGATAGATAGATAGATAGATAGATAGATAGATAGATAGATAGATAGATAGATAGATAGATAGATAGATAGATAGATAGATAGATAGATAGAGTGAGGGTGAACGTGCCTCTTGATCGATACCTCATCAATATATCATGTTGCATGGCTATGACTGCTAATGAAGTGATTCCTGAGAGGCAGACGGCGGACTGCAGGAATGATGTGTTGGTACAGTACGAGATTAAAATGACAGATCACGAAGCAGAAGGCCTGATAAACGCATATAACTGATTAGATAGACTAAACAGCATACGCTTTTAAGAATATTCTGATTTTAAATAGCAATTCTGTTGCCAGAAATATGATTCTGCTATTTCGTTATCCATATTAACTCACCTTGAGAATTATCAGAGGTTGTACTAAAATCGGGCACAACGCCTGATCTGTCCGCTCTATTATCAGACATCTGCAATTCTTTCATCTGTGTTTCAACAGAGCTGAGCCTCCTCCGAGCAAATGCGGCCATGTAGCTGGGATTAGACAGAGATGGGGTGGTGGGCTCCGTTGTTGGTGGTGGTTTAATGGTGGCTGCTGGTGCGGCGACATTTATCGGTTTTCTGGCGGACGCGATCGTGGGCGCTGGTGTTAATGCGACAATACCGAGCCGGTACCCTGGAAAGCCGTTTTCGCTCGTATTTGGATGCTCTTCGGCGATGGAACGAGATTTCCTTAATACTAAAGGCAGCGCATCATAGGAATGAACCGCCTCGGATAACCCCATGCACACAAACACGATGAATGGGAAAGCCGGAGATGTAAACATCATTAAGGCAAGCCACCACATAATAATAATCTCAACGCTCCATGTAAACCTCCTCAAAACGGTCTTCGCAAGGCCCCGGTCCTCCAATTTCCATCGGGTTATTCCAAACCAGGTGGTTTCCAAGCCGCCCCGATGTAGCCTACTCCACCATATCCGAGAGAGACCCCCTTTTTTTCAATGGCTCTGATCCGACTGCAAGGTGTTTGATCCGCTCAGACCTGTAGTAGTAGCGAGGCGCATAGAGTGGCACACTTACTGGCCAATCAGAATGCAGGACGAGATAACCGCTGTAGTGAGTGCTTTTTCTCCGCGCTTGAAAGACGGTGAGGCGTCTGATTGGTCAAAAGCAGGCGCATTGAAACCTCGCTGGCCGGTTCATGCAGTCAGGCGATCATTAAAATATTTTCGTTTTATAGCCTATTGTTGAATCCACCGTGGATAAAAATAAGAAAACACGTTTCAAAATATTTCAGGA
This sequence comes from Garra rufa, assembly GCF_049309525.1. NCBI lineage: Eukaryota > Metazoa > Chordata > Actinopteri > Cypriniformes > Cyprinidae > Garra > Garra rufa. The sequence goes on from NC_133375.1 coordinate 11,493,264, forward strand.
CTTTCAAAACAACAATATCACACAGTGCTACTTCATTGTTTATCTATGTGAGCAATTATTAATGCATTATTACCATTATATGCGAATTAAAGTTGTCTAAAGGAATTATTATATAGCCTACGCTACACTGAACAACGACTATCTTAATAATTGTATTCTAATTTATTATTATTTTCTATAAATGTTTTGGTTTTATATTATGGGATTTATGTTATTAATTTATGTTTGTTTGCTTGCTTTTTAATGTTATTTATTGATTTAGCAATTTATTCATACATTTATTCATTGTGGTGGTATTTGCAGCTCTGGGTTGATATTCTGCGGCATCAATTGCTGTGCGCTGTCAGTGGAGGTTATTATCATCAGCAGCACCATCTTCTGGTTGTGCAAAAGAATGAGGAACAGTTTTTGCAGATAGATCTTGTGGTGGGATTGTGATCCTGAGCATCAATATTAGCAAGATGGAGCAGTCAAATTGTTCTGCTCGATTGTAAAATAGCTTTCAGTAACAGAGCCATATTCAAATTTCAGTTAATTTAATAACGGACTATGCTCCCCCACCCCCACCCCCTTTTGCATATGTTTTAGCTTTCTCAGTTTGTGTATAAATAATGAAAATGTTTTGCTTTTTATGATAAAAATCATAAATGAGTTAGTGTGATGGATTTGCTGCTTGCAGTATATCTAAAACCTGACAGAATGATAGCAATGTTTTTACATCCTGGTTGCACCATAAAACATAAACACTTGATTTCCGAGAATTTCTAGTCCTACAACAGAGACTCTTTTTACGCTTTACCCACATTCCTGCTGTTTTGAGACCTCATCAAGGTGAAGGCCAACATCCATATGGACATCGCATGGATGTGTGGACGAACACCTGGGGCTCGGGCAGTGAGCTGTAATGTACAGGTGGAGACACATAATAATAACCAGAAATTGCTTGCAGAAATGTTGTGATCATTCAGAAATCATTCTAAAATATTTTAAATAGTAAAAATATTTCAAAATGTTGCTGTTTTCACTGTGCTTTCTATCAAATAAATGCAGGCTTGGTGAGCAGAAGAGACTTAAAAAAATAAATAAATAAATCTTACTATTCAAAAACTTTTGACTGTAAGTGTAGGTCTTAAATAGTGATTCTTCAATCAATTTATAAATGTGTAGGAGTGTACCTTTGTCCTTGATTGAAAGAACTTTTAACTTTTTTAAATTATTTAGAGCTAATGCTTTTAGCTTTTTGGAGGGAACAGGTTGTGATTATTATAATAAACCAATTAAAAGAGTCCCAAATGGCATTGTAAATTATGCACAGTGTTAACAGAAACACCTGCTGAAGGACAGAGCTGTTTCTCAGAATATTGATGCAGGCCTGGGCCAACAAGTGAAAATATATGATGGTTAAAACAGTTCATGCACTGTTGGTGGTGATTACACAACACATAGGAGAATCGTTTAAAGGGCATGTAGGCCTACTCAGTGCAGGCTATGCTTGGAAGCAACCTTAAAGTGATAGTTCATCCAAAAATGAAAATTGTTTTATCAATTATTCACCCTCAAGTTGTTCCACACGTCTAAGAGTTTCTTGCTTCTGTTGAACACAAAACCAAACCAAAGTTGAGCCAAAGTTACGCCACGATTTGGTCAAATAGCCATACTGCCATACTGGTAATACTCGGATGTAAACAACAGCATGATTGCATGGTTAATGTATACTGAATACGTTGTTCTGCTAATTTATGCTGTCTAAACCACAGAAAAAAAATGTGTGGAAGCTTCTAAATCATATAGAGAAGGACTTAGTAAGCAGACATAGGCGCAATATTTTGACAAACTAAAGTTAATAGGTGGTAAAGATACATACAAGCTGTATTAATTAAGATATTAGCATAATATTTCACCTACCTGACCGGAAATGATAAGAACAAACACGAATGTTGTCAAGATTCTTGCCCTGGAAATCCTGGTTCAGTTTGGCCAACCACAAATGCCTTTTGTTCCTCAGACAGTTTTATTGCACTCTTCTCCTTGATTTGTTATAACTTTTGTCGGTCTATAGTACTCCAAATGTTTTTCCCAGTCTGACCAATTATTACAGCCCAAAACATGACAATAACTGACCATTTTCAGCGGCAATAATCAGCAAAATATGCGAGTTTCGTTTGGTTCAGTGGCATTGTTTACGTTCAGTGCACAAATGTGGCAAATTGATGACGCATTGTTAAAACACTCAAAAATCATTTGGTTATCAACAAGTGGAGCGTGAGTAAATGATGACACAATTTTCTCTTTTTTGGGTGAACTGTCCCTTTAAACTGTCCAATAAACTTTCTGCCCTTATATAGTAATTCCAACATTAGAATACATTAAGTGAAAGCTAAATCTAACATACACTACCAGTCAAACGTTTTTGAACAGTAAGATTTTTAATGTTTTTTTCAAAGAAGTCTCTTCTGCTCACCAAGCCTGCATTTATTTGATCCAAAATACAGCAAAAACTAAAAAAAGTAAAATTCTGAAATATTTTTACTTTTTAAAATAACTAGTTTCTATTTGAATATATTTTAAAATGTAATTTATTAATGTGATTTCAAAGTTAAATGTTTAGCGTCATTACTCCAGTCACATGATCCTTCAAAAATGCTAAAAACATTTATTATTACAATTATTATTATTATTATGTTGAAAACAGCGGAGATTTTTTTTTTAGATTTCTTTGATGAATATAAAGTTCGTAAGAACAACATTCATCTGAAGTAAATATATTTATATTTATATTTATATTACAAATGTCTTTATCATCACTTTTGATCATTCAGCCTTGCTAAATAATACATTTCTATTCATCAAAGAAACCTGAAAAAATCCTACTCAGCATAATAAAAATGAAAATGTTTTTTGAATATTAGAATATTAAGTGATTTCTGAAGGATCATGTGACTGGAGTAATCATGCTAAAAACGCAGCTTTAAAATCACAGGGATAAATTACATTTTCAAATATATTCAAATAGAAAACAGTTGTTTTAAATAGTAAAAATGTTTTAAAAATTTACTGTTCAAATAAATGCAGGCTTGGTGCGCAGAAGAGGCTTCTTTAAAAAACAATAAAAAATGTTACTGTTCAAATATAGTGTACAATCGTTAATTGTTATTTTAACATCCTATAAGTGTAAATACATCAATGTGATATGACACTTTTTAATAATATTATAAGTCTAATTTATCAATGCGGTACAAGACTACAATACTGTGACCCTTATTTGTATGACAGCTTGTATGATTGACATGAAATCAGGCGAACCTGTAGCCACGCCTTCATCCTGCTTTCGCCCAATCAGCGACGAGCGCAATTGACAAGTTGTTCCTGGAACGTCATCAGGAATCTGGTGACTGAAGATTACGTGGTGAAGTTAGTTAGCCAGCTGCTAGCCCCGACAAAAAGAACACACAGATGTAACGCTTGGAGAAACATTTGCGTTAAACGTGATTTCCATTACAATGAACGTCAGTTCTGTCAGGGTTTATGGCGTTTATACGGTAGGTTTATGCTTGTCTGTTTTGTTGGTTTAATAAAGGAAACGGACGAGAGCTAACACCAGCTAGCTCTGTTTACAATTTATCTGTAATTGCTCGGCTCTGTGCTTTTAATCGACAGTTTTGGGGAAGATGTTATCAAGCGCTGTCAGCATTTGATTGATGAATGGTTCTGGCATCAAGCTTACGTGTCATAATCAAATCTGACACTGGTTAGCTTAGTACAATGTAGCATATCAAGGCATGTAAACATTGAGTCTAGGCATCAAGTCTATTATAAAACATCAGAATTAAATTTTATGAGTTGATGTTTAACTGTATAACCCATGTCTTGCTTAAAATAATCCTGAACTTGAGCATTAATACTGTACGTGCAGTGCTATTTGATATGTCACTTCCATTTACTATATAAACAAACACATATGTACACTAGATAATGATCTGCACTAAGCAATTCACTCTTAGTGTGTAGGGTGAAACTCATTTCATTCACTAAAGTATCTTCTGTTTTAAAATCCTTGTTTGATTGTATTATTTTGACCACTAGATCCTTCTGCTAATGTTGTGATTTTCTCCACAGAGTCAAGGCAACAGAGAGTAACACCAGAATGAAATCTGCATACACTGTGGATATAAACCGTTCTGCTTTACGAGGATCCTAAAGTGACTTATTGACAGTTGCATAGAAGTTCAAATCATTGCTTCACACACTCAGATATACGCTACATCTATACTACAGAGATGTTCGCAAAGTTAAAGAAGAAGCTGGCTGAGGAGGCCGCCACTGCCCCTCGATCAGGCCGCATCCCTCGCTCCATGAGCAAAGAGTCCATCACTTCTGTGGGCGCAGATTCAGGCGATGACTTTGTGAGTAGATCTTTGCTTCTCAGTCTCAAACTTATTGCGATATCATGTCTTCATGCAATAATTAGACCCATGAAGTTGTTTGGTCTGTTTTAAAATTCTAGCTGGATATAATATCAGTAATATATACAGTAATCATTCCACGATTGGATATGATAGGATATCTCAATCAGATTTTGATGTTACAGCCTTCTTCATGTTTAATGTATACTTTGCTTTAATCTATTCTGGTTCTGCTTTGGTGATTCACTGTCATTCAGAAGTTTAGGGTTGGTAATATTTTTGGTAAGAACAAGGATGCATAATGTGATCAAAAATATAGTAACATTGTGAAATATTTTTACAATATAAAAAACAGTTTTCTGTTTTACTATGTTAAAATGTAGTTTATTTCTGGCTTATTTAGAGTGGATTTTGGTCAAAAAAAAATTCTCAGGCTTGTACTGAATGGTGGCACATTTTTCAAAAATATTATCATGAAATGTTACTAAAATATTAGGTGTTGACATGTGAATATTAATGTAATATAATCATTAAACTTAACCTTCCAAGTGTACACTACAAGTCAAAAGTTTTTGAACAGTAAGGTTCTTTTATGTTTTTCAAAGTAGCCTCTTCTGCTCAGCTAGCCTGCATTTATTTGATTCAAAGTACAGCAAAAACAGTAAAATTCTGAAATATTTTTACTATTTAAAATACCTGTTTTCTATTTGAATATATTTTAAAATGTAATTAATTCCTGTGGTCAAAGCTAAATTTTCAGCATCATTACTCCGGTCTTTAGTTTCACATGATCCTTCAGAAACCATTAGAATATGATGATTTTCTGTTCAAGAAACAATTATTAATATTATTATTATGTAAAAACAATCCAAAGATCAGCATTTATCTGAAATAAAAAGCTTTTGTAACATTTTTTGGGAAATAAATAATAGAAATTAATATGTTTATTTAGCAAGGATGCTTTAAATTGATCAAAAGTGGCGATAAAGACATTTATAATGTTACAAAAGATTTCTACTTTAGATAAATGCTGTTCTTCTGAACTTTGTATTTATCAAAGAAACCTGAAAAAATCTAATCAGCTGTTTTTAACATAATAATAATAATAAATGTTTTTTTGAGCAGCAAATCAGAATATTAGAATGATTTCCGAAGAATTGTGTAACTGGAGTAAAGATGCTAACAATTCAGCTTTGACATTACAGGAATACATTATTTTTTAAAAATATATTCAAACAGAAAACAGTTATTTTAAATAGTAAAAATATTTTGAAATTGTAGTTTTTGCTGTACTTTGAATCAAATAAATGCAGGCTTGTGAGCAGAAGAGACTTTTGACTGGTAGTGTACTTTCACATCTAGGTATCAGTAAAATGCCAATTGACACATTTTGATAAGCAGACATAGTAAATACTTTATTATTGCCTATAACAAAAGCAGAATGGCCCTAATAAATCAGCACATTAATTATTCCTGTTTGAATGAGTGGCATATTTACAGTATCCATTCTAGAGAAAGTTATATGACTGTGTACTGACAAGTGTTTGCACAGTGCTGCACCTGAATGAGCTGGTAGTATGATGAAGTTTATTACTAGAGCGCTGTGCTATGCTTCTTGGGAAAGCAGTGAAATTTAGAGATTGCTAAATAATATCACATGCTTCGACAAACAAGTGTAACCTGACACTCTTGTCCTCTAGCAATTAATGGCAAACACACTCAGGGTTAGGTTCAGGTTGTTTTTCGCCTTAAATAATTAAAGCCGTAGGCTTGCTGGAGAATAAGAGTATCAGTAACAGGTCTAAATCAAAGTCGCTCTTATACAGAGGTGTTTTGCTGAGAGAAACCAATGGGTTTGAACACCAATGTAAATGTTTTAATAATTAAAATAAAATCTTAAAGAGATAGTTCACCCGAAAATAAAAATTGTCAACGATTTCTTACCCTCATGTCATTCCAAAATAGTAAGACTTATTAATCTTTGAAAGACAAATTAAGATGTTTTTGATGAAATTCAAGAGGTTTCTGACCCTGCATAGACAGCAGTGTAACTAAAACATTCAAGCCTCGGAAAGGTAGTAAGGACATCATTAAAATAGTCCATCTGACATCAGTGGTTCAACCGTAATTTAATGAAGCGACAAGAATACTTTTTGTGCGAATATTTCATAGTTTTACGGTTGACCCACTCATGTCACGTGGGCTATTTTAACAATGTCCTTACTACCTTTCTGGGCATTGAATGTGTCAGTTGCATTGCTGTGTATGGTATATTTTAAGAAAAATGTGTCTCCATCTCTGTCATTCTGTCTTAGGCATCTGATGGCAGCAGCTCCAGAGATGATGTTTCTTCTCAGATTCAGCGCAGAAACGATCAGATACGAAAGCTGGAGGCCAAACTCTCAGGTATCACCAACACAATACAGTGAAACCCATGTAAACACAACAAGAGAAAAAGACTGAAAGGAGGAAAAAAGATACGAAAGGCCAACGTGACTACTTTCCAAAACGTCAGTGGAAATCAATGAGAAAAGGAAAAACTAGAGATGTGTACATCCTTCTCATCTGCCACTCTTATGTGTTGAATCTATTTCGGTCTCTATTCAGACACCTCTAAACTCTTTTGCCACAGTGGAAATGTTTAAAGCACACATCATTTGACAGATTTGCCATATTCAATGTAGATCAAGGCAGGAATGAATGCAAATGACTCCACTGTAACGGCCTGGAACAATCTCCATAAATAATAGATACCTGGCTCTCACTATCAGCCTGCCATGGTATGCAATTACATAGCCCGATCTAGAAACTCCTTTAACCCTAAATGAGCAGTGCTAGATAAGATGATTGCATAATTGAGTCAATCAGGGATGATCTATAAGTGCAAAGGTCAAAGGTCAGTCATTGTACAGCCTCACAATCAGTCTGGTTTTCTCATCTCAGAAAATCATTCTGTTTTTCCCTCCATTTGTTTATCTTCTCAATCATATTTATCCCTTTGTTTTCTCCCCCCCTGTTTTTGCCCCTCCTCCCCCCCTCATCCTCCTCTGCCTCCCTCCGGTCGTGTTTTTGTGTGTGTCGGTATCCCATTCCCCAACCCTAGACTACGCTGAGCAGCTTCGGCTAATGCAGAAGACCAAGGAGAAGCTTGAGATTGCATTAGAGAAGTATCAGGATTGTACGTACCGTTCTTTTCCTCCCATTTTCACCTTTTCCTTCTTTTGGCTTTCTCTACTATGCTCTGTTTTCCATTCGTTTGTCTAATGCTTTTACACATACCTCACACAAATCAAACATGCATTCTAACAGACAAATAAGGTTGGTTCTTGATCAGAAACTCACATTTATTCACATTTAATTGATTGTTTTATCACAAACTGCTTCAGGATTTAATAAGTTAAGCTTTTTATAATGTTGATTGTCACAGAATGTTATTTCTCCCTCATTTGTTCAAAGAAGTTGACATCTGACTACTGTAATAGAATCACTTTCTTATCTTATTTTTGTTAAGATAAGTTGTCAGTTTCAAAAATAACAATTTACACTATTATTGTTATTATTTATTACAGCTAAAGTATAAAAAAATCCATTTGTTACTATAAAAAATAAAGATAAAATTAAATAAAAAAAATGAGGCATCAGTGATTTTCTTTGGTAAAATAATCAATAATATCCCACAAATGCTGTTGGTAGAGCTTGACTTGTGTTGAACCTGTAATATTTCTTTGGGAGTTTTCCACGCCTGGGAAATATGTGTCTGGGGCTATGGCTTCTAATTTTGTTTGAGGTGAAATCTAAAGTTTTTTGTTGCTTTAAAACTGTTTTTGTAAGGGTGTCATCAGAAGTGTCATGAATCTCAAAGCTTATTTCTAGACATAACCAAAGTACACAGAAAAAAATATACACTGATTATAATCAACTAAAAAAAATACAGGCATGTACTGTACTAACAATCTGTTTTACAGCTGTACTAACAAGGACGTCTGGAAATTACTGTCGGTGTTGTTGTTTGATTAATGAAACTAACAAAAGATAACAAAATCAATATTTTATGTATTGATATATAAAATACTTTTACATACAGTGGAAGTCAAAAGGTTACAAATGCCTTGCAGAATCTGTAAAATATTAATTATTTTACCAAAATTGTATGGTTTTTCAGTATTTTTGTGTATTTGATTTTGAACCCTTTCCAACAATGACTGTATGATTTTGGGATCCATTTTTTCACACTGAGGACAACTGAGGGACTCATATGCAAGTTGCAACTATTACAGAAGATTAAAATGCTCACTGATGCTTCAGAAGGAAAAACAATGCATTAAGGGCCAGGTGTGTAAACTTTTGAACGAAATGAGGATGTGTACATTTTTCTTGTTTTGTCTAAACAACATTTTTTTCATTTAGTACTACCCTTCAGAGCCTATAGAAGATACTTGCATGTTCCCCAGAAGACAAAATAAGTTAAATTTACCCTGATTTTCAAAATCCGGCAGTTAATGCATTGTTTTTCCTTCTAGAGCATCAGTGAACTTTTGAACCTTCTGTAATAGTTTCATATCCCTCATATGAGTCACTTAGTTGTCCTCAGTGTACAAAGATGAATTTCAAAATCATACAGTCATTGTTGTAAAGGGTTCAAATACACAAAAATGCTGAAAAACCAAAGAATTTGTGGGGCCTGAAGGACTTTTCTGAAGAACAGAGGGCAGTTTAACTGTTCAGGACAAACAATGGACTCTATCTAACAACTATCACTAAACAAAAACAAAAAAACACCTGTGGATCATTCAGTAAATGACACCGTATTAAGCATCAAGTGTGTGTAAACTTTTGAAAAGGGTAATTTTTTATAAATTCAACTATTATTTTCTCTTGTGGACTATATGTAAACTTCTTTTATGTGAAATATCTTATTCAAGTCAGTACTAAATAAAAAATAACATGCCTTTTGTATGATCTTAATTTGGTATATTTCATATAGGTGTATGTAAACTTTTGACTTCATCTGTATAAAGTATTTTTCATATGTTGGTAACATCGGTCTGTGGGAACACTTAACCACTGATTTCATATAACGTCTATCTGCCTTAAAGGAATAGTTCACCCAAAAGTAAAGATTTGCTGAAAATGTACTCACCCTCAAGTCATCCAAGATGTAGAAAGTTTGTTTCATCATTGGAATTAGAGATTTGGAGAAATGAAGCATTACATCACTTGCTCACCTCTGCAGTGAATGGGTGCCGTCAGAATGATAGTCCAAACAGCTGATAAAATCATCACAATAATCAACAAGTAATCCACAGGAGAAGATTTAATTATGGATTATGGACTGTTTTTGAAGAAGCAATGGTTTTAATGTCTTAATCGTTTTGTTTCTTATAAATTTGTAGCTTTTTGCTTAAGATGTCAAGCAAAAATATTGTGATGTTTTTGTCAGCTGTTTGGACTCTCATTCTGACGGCAACCATTCACTGCAAAGAATCTATTGGTGAGCAAGTGATGTAATGCTTAATTTCTCAAAATCTGTTCTGATGAATTCACTTACATCTTGCATGAACTAAAGGTAAACAAGTTTTCAACAAATTTTCATTTTTGGGTGAACTATTCCTTTTAAGGGTTATAGAAATATATATATATATTTTTACAAAATAATTAAAGTTCTTATAAGCTGCACATTTCTGCTTTTTAAACCCTCCAAATCTCTTTCCTGCTAAACTATTAATGCAAATGTATTTATTGTAAACATGTTTGGTGCTCGTTTCCACATGCTGAGGAACGTATTTAAAGTATCATCTGTGAAAACCAAAGGTGCACCACAGAAACATGGGATATTTCTTTAAGAAGGAAATCAGAAAGATTTAAGCTTTTATCTTATTTCTATGTTTAATCAGCATCCATGCGCAAGCTTCAGGACCAGAATGAAGCTTTCCAATCTAACAGAGCCAAGATGGCAGAAGGCATGGCCTTAGCATTAGAGAAGAAGGACCAGGAGTGGATGGATAAGCTAGCTGCACTGGAGCAGGTAAAGACTCTTTGTAACATATTAGTTGCTCAAATTAGTGTTTTAAAGTCATTTTAAGTTAAAAGTATCTGCTATATGATTATTTCTAACATTATTATATCATTTTTTTTTTTAATCATATTTCTCTCAAACAGGAGAAGTTGTCACTGACAGCTCGGTTAGACGAGATGACGGAGCAGAGTTTGAGTCTTTTCCAGAAGAGAGATGATTTGGATGAGCTGGAGGGCTTTCAGCAGCAGGAACTGGCCAAAGTCAAACACATGGTCAGCACAGTCAACCTTGAGTATTCTTTTATTAGTTGTATATAGTTTTTACACGAATACATATCCAAGGAATATTTAATCTAACACCAAGAATTGTCAAAAACTCTTATTCCCGATCCATTTAAGAGGCCTGATCATGACTTTGTCCTGCAGCTGCTGAGGCGAGAGGAACAGCTAAGTCAGCGTGAGAAAGAGCTCAAACTGAGAGGAGAGGAGCTGAACACAGCGAGATTGACCCTGAGCCAAACCCAAGACAAGCTGTATGAGCTGGGAGAGGAGCATGAGGAGATGTCCAGGATCAACTCACAGTTACAGGCCCAAAGGTGTGTTATTATTACAGAATAATTTGGCATTCTTAATAGGGCTGGGTAAAAAATATCGATTCTCAGATTTTAATCGATCTTCAGTTTAACGCAACGATATCGATTCGGGAAATCCGAATCTTACGTGAAGTAAGCGGATATGAATATTCACCTCTCCTCCTGAAGGTGTCACCATCAGCTGCTTTTTTTGCAGAAAAATCTGGTGATCGAAAATTATTAGGCTGTAGTTAAGAACTGTTAGTTTTATGGACAGTTAGAATGTTTTGTATACGTAGACAAGGGCTTTATGATGGGCCTGTTTTGAACGTTTTGAATTTAGAAAAATGTTTTATTTCTTAAACATGTTTGAAGATCTTAATAGATTTCACTGTTGCACATTTACAGTCTTTTTTTTACAGTAATGTGCATTTTGCAGTTTGTTTACATGGTGTACAATGGATGCACATATTTATGACTTCTTGTTACAGTGTTCATTTAAAATAAAAGTTGTTTAAAATAAACAACTGTGTGCACCCTATTATTAATGTAGATGTGTATTTCAGTAATAAACTTAAGTGCAGAATTTCAGTTACCAGCATTTATATCAAAATATGGATCCCATGTCTGCAAAACTAACATTTGAAATGAAATATTGATAGCTAATCGATATTGAATCGAGTCAAATCGAAATCGAATCGTATCGAATCGAAACCATAAAAATAAGAATCGAATCGAATCGCCGAATTGGTCACAATACCCAGCCCTAATTCTTAAAGGAATAGTTCACACTCTTGATTCATCCCTACTACAATATATTTGGAATGAGATAGAAATGTTTCAAAGAACCAGTTTGGTTTTTTTTTGGTTGGAAATTCTTAATTCTGTAGAAGTTTCTTTCAGAAAACATAATGTCTCAAACAGGGGCGCTTGCAGGATTTCTTCCGAGGGTGCGCACAGAGGGTTTTGTAGTTTATGTAGTTTATGCCAATGAAAGAATGTAGTTTATGCCAAAATACACAGAAAATCGTGCTACCGCTACGCATTTTTATGAGATTGGACTACTACGGAGAAACAGTGAGAATAGGCTGAAATATTTGCCGGGCAGACATTTCTCGGGTCAGTCTAAGCGCTCATGGTATACACAGTGAGTACACTGTACACCTGCAGCCGCCACTGATCTCAAAGACAAAAATCCTCAGTTTGTATATCTGTTTCTCTCAGGGATGAGTTGTTGAGTGAAAGAACAGAGGCAGAGAGGCGGGTTGTGGCTCTGGAGAGGAGAGAGCAGGAGTTACAGCAGCTGGTCCAGCAGGTGTCAGAGGATTTCCAGAAGGTGAGCACTTGGCAATCTTCAGCTTGTCACAAGAGGGCCACTTTTTGGAACAAAGCCACCTCTCCCATTTGAAAGTGTTTTCAGCCCACCTTGCACTTTTTGATTTCCTTCATTTTTATTTGTGTAGGACTGGGTAAAAATACTGATTTCTCAATTTATTAGATTCTCATTTTTATGAAACTATATTGATTCTTAAGTCCCAAGAATCTATTACTCTGGCATCTTTTTAGTTAATGAAAGAGACCTCCCATTCACAATAAGCTTTGTGCTTTATTACTTTTGATATAAAAACAAAGATTTCAAATTCTGTCCACTTTATTACAGTATTCACACAATAGATGCTGTTTATTGTGGAATAACTCATAATTTCCTCTGCTTTAATATCAGTTACAGCACAAAATAAGCATTAATAAACATCCAAAGCTATGTTAAAAGAAACGGTAGAACTGCATCCTAGAAGAAAAGAATTTGTATCCTGTCTCATGCAATTACTCAATCAGTGTTTCAATCGTACAAACAACGTCAATACAAAGTCATGACATGTCACATTTACCTCAGAAAAAGCATTTTGCTAAAAATGACATTCTTCAACATTTAATTTAAGTTTTAATAAATCTGTCAAGTTTTATGACAGCCACCATTTAAATGTTTGTATTTAAAAAAAACAAAACAAAAACAAATTGGAGTAGAAATAATATAATTATATAATTGTAACTTTATTATTATAAGAACTAATTTAAGCGTTTATATGCAAATCAGTATAAAAAAAACGACTTTCATGTATATTTTACCTTTTTTTGTCCCTTGAGAAAATTTGACATGTACTGTACCTGAATAATATCTAAAATAATTGATATTGAATCAAATCAGAATCAAATTGTGAAATTTGTGTCAAAACCCAGCTCTAATATGTTAGCATTGCTTTATAGCATTGTATTTATAATAGTGTTATAGCATTGCTCATGATTTATTTAATTTAATGAGTTTTTTGCTTTTTTATTAAACACACATACTATTTTATTTCCAATATTGCCTTGTTATATTATTATTATTATTTTTATATATATGTGTGCAATAACATTATGGAATTGCAATTGACTAGTGAAAATGTTGTTTTGTGACAATTCCAGACTGATATCTTAGAAAAAAGCTTGTATTTTATTAAATTAATAATTTTCATATTTAAAAAAAAAAAAAAAAAAAGCATTATCTGCTATATAAATATTTAAACCAGTCCTTTCATAAAGTGTCCCTTATCATACACTCTGGAGGAAAACAGTCAAGATCTGTTTAAAAAACAGGAGTATGTTTTTTTTTTAATGTGTTTTCCATTTTGCTTGAATGGTATGATAAAAATCATTTCCACATTATTTCTGTATTGTTTCTTCTTTGTTTTCCAGGCACAAAGCAATGCAACGGCACTAGAGAAATCAATGGAGCAGCTTCAGTCTGAGCACAATAAGTTGAAGCTACAGCACGAGCAGCACAAGAACAAGGTGTGACTGACTCTACAAAGAATTCATTGATGCTAAAGCCTTTACTCGCATTTGCAAGTGAAAATTACTGTCTGCGAATGTGTTAAATTATGCAGACGCACTTGCGAGTAGCATCCAATCAAACTCTGTGGGCTCTATAATTACATCAGAATAAACATTCGTTAATTATTAGGACCTACAAAAATGAACTATATATGCAAATTACATTTGTCTTTATATTCAAGTTTTTAGACAGAGTATAAAGACACATAGTTTTAACAATGCATCTTGATATACTTGTGTCGTTCCCTTTCACTGCATTGCATCTAGCTGTTTTTATTCATTTAGTTTTTTCATTACAAATAATTATTATAATGTGCTTAGTTCCTTTTCATTGCACTGCATTTTAACATTTAATTGCAATCAAATATATTGCATATAACATATTTTCAGATGTTCATGAACTGATAAGTCAGGGTTGCTGTTGATTCTGTCCGTCATGTTAACTGAAAATATTACTTAAAACAATAAAAAATACCGTACTGTGATTGGTCAGGCTGCAGTGACAGAGGAGGAGCGAGAACGTCTGTTGGCTAATCTGCAGGAGAAAGCTGCTTCCTTAGAGAGGAGACTAGAAGCGAACTACTCTCAGGATGAGCACCTACAGGAACTGCTCAAAGAGGTCAGAGGACACTGACATATACATTCTTTTCATCTTACTGCAGTCTCAGACATCAGACATCTAATATCCACATGTTTTGTTTGTGTGTGTGTGTAGAAGTGTTCATTAGAGCAGAGGTTAGAGGAGGCCAGAGGAGAGTTACTGGAGGAGAAAACAAATCACACCACTGCGGTCAGTTCACTGGAGGCCCAGGTAAACCAGCATCTATATCATGCACTGCTCTACATAATGTTTTACAATTGTAAGTTCTAGGCCATTTTTTTCAATGCTTTATTTAAACATAGCAAAACAATAAAACAAACAGAACAATGACCACAGATACAGTCCACAAGTAGTCCACGACAGTTTAAACAAAAAAAATAAAATGTTAACCTTCCAAGGTTTTGCAAAAAGGTATGTGAAATCCTGGGGCCTTCATACTTAAAGAAAGGAGTCCATATCTGATAAAACACATCCATTTTCCCTTTTGACCGGCAAGTAACATGTGAAAGAAAATCAAATGGAAAGTCTTTAACAAAAGTATTTTTTATAGTCAAATATTGAAATGTAAAAGTATTTTGTTGATACATTGCACTCATGTAGCCTGTATGTAAAAATACTGTAATATTGTGAAATATCCTTAAATTTGTAAAATAACTTTTCATATTTGAAGATAGTTTAAAATGTAATTCATTTCTGTGATACAAAGACAAATTTTGACACTTTTGATCAATTGAATGCGTCCTTACTCAAAAGTTAATTCTCAAAAAACTTTAAAACAAAAATACTGACCCCAAATTTTGAATGGTAGTGAAAAATGTATTTAAAGGGATAGTTTGCCCCCAAAAATGAAAATTACCCCATGATTTACTCACCCTCAGACATCCTAGGTGTATATGGCTTATATTAAAAAATGTCCTGGCTCTTCCAAGCTTTTTAATGGCAGTGAATGGCTGTTGAGATTCAGTAGTCCAATAGAAGTCTAATACAGTGCATTCATCCATCATAAAAAAAAAAGTGCCCCACACAGCTGATGGCGTAGGCGTACTGTAGGCTCTGGTGAGAAGTGACGAACGCAGAAACGCAGAGAAGAAAGCTAAATAAAGCACTGGTCACAAATAAGTACAGCACATGGATTTGTTAAAAAAATGTTGGGAGGATTTTGATCTAAGCCAAGAAGAAACTGGTTTTCCTTTGCTGTAAACAAAACTTGGTTCTTGCAACACTAGCATATTCTTACTGGAGCTCCGCTACGTTTACATCTTACGTCATCTGCTGGAACGGCACTCTCTCCTGAACACAGGTACGGAAGTTAGAGATTACTGTTTATAAAGTTTGAAATATGGAAATTTTACCTACAAAAACGCATCAATATACTTCAGGAGGCCTATATTAACCCCCTGGAGCTGTGTGGAGCACTTTTTATGATGGATGTATGCACTTTATTGGACTTCAAAATTTCAACACCCATTCACTGCCATTATAAAGCTTAGAAGAGCCAGGGCATTTTTTTAATCTAACTTCGATTGCATTTGTCTGAATAAAAAAAGTCATAGACTAGGGATGTGACGAGGTCCGATGTGTCCCGCGGAATCTGACTGGTCTCACGAGAATGTGGCGATATAATCGCAAAACATTTTGCAGTGTTTACATTAGAGCTGCATGATTAATCTTTAAAACATCACGATCTCTATTCAAACACCCACGCGACTTTATTCCTGATTGACATCGATTCAGCGGTGTCTATTACAACTGTTTCACAGGCTCCACTGACGCTTACGATGTGAAACAGGTATTAAAGACATTCAAATCTGCATTCATGATTCAGAAAGAGCAACACAAACAGTCTTTTTAACCACATAATCATCATTAGTTCTTTGTTACAGACATTTAAATAACGTAAGTAGTGGGATAAAAGCTTATAGTTTGGGTATAAACACTTATTGTCTACAGTAGCGATCAAAACGAAAGTATCTTCCTAACACTTGTATGTATTGTAACGCTTATCCTCTTCAGCCAGGAGGTGGCGACAACTGCACGTTTAAAAGAGTATTTATCATTGAATTACACATTCAAGAGATTTAATAGTGAAACAAGTCTTTATTAGTTGAGACACTGACTTCATTTTTTAAAATTTTGTTCAAATATAGACATTTTGTCAGAACCACTAGTAAATTATGTAATTTGGTTTAGATTTCAAGTTTTTTTCTTCAGAATCGTAATCTCCAATTTATAATAAAAGAAAATAGTTTTTCAATTTATCTAGAATCATGCAGATTTAGTTTACATGTTTATGACTGCGTATAATTCATTAATATAGAAGTTCATATCAGAATGCACCAACATTTGTTTTGCATTTTGTGTTTTTTAGTTGAATAAAAGACTATTTTTCCCTATATATTTCATCATTGAGGATTTCTTTAAAAAAAGTTAAAAAATCTCGTCTCGTTCTCGTGAACCCAGCCTCTGGTCTTGTCTCGATCATATTGAATTTCATTGTGAATTGAGACAGATTGAATTGAATCTGCAAAAACCATTTAAAAAAATAATTGATTTTCTGTGTACAAATATTTTCACCTTTAATATTCTAATCTACTATACTGTACAGTTATATACTGTTGTTCTATACAACTATTGTACTGTAATAGATTTCTCATAGTTTTTCATTAATTTCCAGATTTCTCGGCAGAACGCCAGCATCACAGATCTGCAGACTCTGGTCAAGCACAAAGAAGACTCGTCTAAGGCTTACAGAGAGAGGACAGACGCACAGGTGAGTTAACCTACACTTAACCCACATATGTGACTGCGGCTGAATGACCTGAATGACGTGCGTGTTATTGTGTCAGATATCAGATCTGGAGCAGAGACTGGCTGACTGCACAGACAAAATGAAGAGTCTGCAACAGCAACTTGAAGACGGCGAAACGCATACAGATAAGCTGGTATGTGCTGTCAGTCAAAGTTGCCTCAGTTTGTCTGCCAAACAGTTTTGTCACAGACTGTTTTTGCTGAAATGCCGCCCCCTTCTGTCAAATATCGGTCATACCTACTGGGACGCCAGCATTAGACAAAGAAAAACACTTATGGGAGCTCAGCGACTGGCTAACTTCATTTAGTTGTTGACCCCTAACTTTTGGTCCCACAGCAGGCGGAGTGGGCAGAAGAGAGAGAAAGACTACAGCAGCAGGTCTCAACACAGAGACAGAGAGGCTTGGAGAAAACAGCCAGACTGGAGGAGGAACTTCTTGCACTACAGAGGGAGAGAGAAACTGATGCCAGCAAGCATCAAGACAACCTGGTGTGTGAAACATCACTAGTCTTTCCTTAACTATCATACGCTTAAAATGGGAACGTTATTAAAAGTTTATCTGATGTTTGTCTCCTTTTCTCAAGCGGTTACTGGAGGAGGAGAAAGCTTCACTGTTGAAGAGCAAAACTGAGGTTGACAGCACTGTAGAGAGACTGAGCGCAGAACTAGAGCAGTCCAGAGTGAGAATCAACTAATTTACTTCAGAAATTCACTATATAACATACACTACCATTTACACGTTTGGGATCGATAAGATTTGTTTACCAAGGCAGCATTTGTTTAATCAAAAATACTGTAAAAGCTGTAATATTGTGAAATATTATTACAGTTTAAAATAAGTGTTTTCTTTTTTAACATATTTAAGGCCTGATTACCAATGGTGCGAGGACCCTCTTGGAATTACTCTGATTTAAAATATTATTTAATTTCAAATATAATATTTTAAAATATAATTTATAATTACATGATCCTTCAGAAATCATTCTAATATGCTGATTTGCTGCTCAAGAAACATTTCTTATTTATCCTGAGAACAGTTGTGCTGCTATTTATGTGAAAACTGTGAACAAACCGCATTTATTTGAAATAGAAATCTTTTATAATATTATAAATGTTTTTACTTTCAATTTTGATCAATTTAATGTGTCCTTACTGAGTTTTAGTATTAATTTCTTAAAAAAAATAAAAAAAATATATGAAAGGTAGTGTAAGTTGAAAACAAAAGACTAAAATTAATATTATAAACTGGTTGAGCAAAATCTCTACTAGTTGATCATTCGAATGGCCATATACACTTTTGAGAGATTGACTTATGTTGCTGACGAGTAGAACATTTGTCTTACATATTTGTCTGTTACAGGCGGAGTTGATCAGCAGACAGACGGTAAGCGTTGAAATTGCCAAAGCTCTGGAGGAAACCAGGAAACAGCGAGAAGAACTCCAACAACAGGTTAATTTCAAACATGCATGAATTTTTGCACTCATGAAGTCATGTACCCGTGTCAGGAACTTGATTTATTGCTTGACTTCGATAGGTCAGCAAAATGACAGAGTCTCTCAAGAAGGCGGAACAGGAAGTAAATCGTCTTTCTCAGGATTTAGGAGAGAAGGACAAGGAACTAAACACGCTGAAGGAAGGTGAGGGACCAGTTGTGTTTTGGCAGCCCCTGTCCACCCCTCAGAAACCCTCCTAGTTCAAACCAGGGTTATTGTAGTTTATTTAAACTAAACTAAAACTAAAAATAAAACGATACAAAAAACCTTACTTCCACATTAACGGAAATAAAATTAAATAAAATAGAAAAATTAAGTAAAACAGAAGCATTAATAATTTTAATTTACGTTAATTTGAGGTACAAAAGTAACTAAAACTGGAAAAAAAAATTTAACTCAGTAAAAATGATACACACACAGCAAAATTGCTAAAACTTTAAAAATGAAAATAAAAACTAATCAAACTAAATACAGTACTAGTTAGGGGTGGGCGGTACACCGGTGTCATAGTCAGCACCGGTGTGACATTGCGGCACGGCATGGATTTTCTAATACCGTCAATACCGTAATAAATCAATTATGTGCCTTGAACGGCTGCATTTACATCAATAATAGCTAATTCTAAATAATAAGGCATTAAATTTTCGTCAAATGTTCAGTTGTGGTCTGAATACCTGTCCTTATACTATATATCTTGTTGTAAATAAAAAGTAAAACATTTGTATCAGCTTTGCAGGTGGTAGGTAAAAGGGGAGTGGCCATTAAACGACTGGTGAAACATTGTGAAGAAAGGTCGGGCCTGTAGCTTATACCAGGGGCGGAGTGGCAATCGGGACGACCGGGACTTTTCATAGCGGATCACAAATTGAGCGGAAGCGAGGCGAACGCGACCGGCCTGAGCTTATTAGAATCATTGACGTTACTAAATTCTCTGTGAATAGCGGCCAAATACTCCCACATACTCCCCCCTGAATGTCCAACCAAGCGTCAACCTCCCGCTCTCTCTATTGAAACCAACACGGAAGTGGCCTAAACTGCAATTCATCGACTGGCTGCTAGAGACTGGCTGCAAAAGGGAGTCAATCCCATAGACGCCCCATGTTAAAATGCCCAACTTTACAGCAGAAAAAAACATGTTTACAGCCTGGTTCAAAAAGTGGTTTTAGACTATATAGCTAATCTCGCCCTTCATGTCAACTGTGAGGGGGGTGAATTTTTTTATAACTCATCCATTTAAGTTATATTAAGCCGTAAAGTTCTGCATAATTAAGGGCGTGGCCACTTGAGTGACAGGGGGATTGCTGCTGCTGTCACCACTGGCGTGCTAAGTAGGCGTGGTTTCAGCACGCAGCTCTACCCACGTCCCGCCTTATTGTCCATTTTCGATTATCCGGGAGTGACGCGCGATGACGCGATTCCAAGATGGCGACACCCGACTATAAGCTTTCTAAATCGCTCTTCAAAAACCTACGGATGACGTCACGGACACTATGTCCATATTTTTTTTACAGTCTATGCGTCCAACCAATTATTATTATTATTATTATTATTATTTTTTTCTTTTTTTTTTTTTTAATTAACGTCCAACCAATATTTATATCAGTTGCATGTCCTTGCATGATGCTTGAAATTTCCATCCAATCACAAAGTTCTTTCTAGAATGCTCTTAGTTCTGTAGTTCCTTACAGGCCCGGCTCCACGGCCACCCAATCAGAAGCTTGGCCCACCAGACCCGAGCCCCACACTACATAGCCAATCACAAAATTGGCGTGATATTTAGTTGAGCTCCATATTTTTTTCTTAATATATCTTAATAATATATTCTAATATTGTATATAATTTTCGCACTTTCAATATGCAGGGTATAGAAATCGATTTTAAATGAGTGCTCGCGCTGTTTACTTTTACCTTCGATTTTGTGATAACGCACACTCTGTGTAAAGTAGGGCTGCACGATATTGGGGAAAAAAATTACATTGCGATATATTTTTTTCCTGCGATATATATATTGCGATGTGTACAAATTAATTTATGTTCATCAGGTGTTTTGAACAGGTGCTTAAAAATCAAATAATATTTCAAGAATAATTGGGGTAATTTTGTAAGCATTTTCAAAGATTAAACAAATGTAAAAGTATAATCAAAACCCTGAAATAAAAAACTTTTTAAAGCTTATTTTGGGTTGTTTCATAAACAGTTTGACTCACCTTATTCACTGTCAATTCAGGCAAATCAAGGCTCTAATATGTTATGAAATTAATAATGAATGTTGCTTTTACCCTGATGAAAGGGAAATCAGCTTCTTCTTTTTCATGAGAAACATTAAAAGCTTAGCCAAGATGGAGAAACAGCTGGTCATAGCTGTTACAGGGATAACATTTTTTAGCAGCAGAGCAACTGCAAGCGATTCTTAGTTTTGGAAATCCATTTATCCTTTGCTGAAACTTCCGCGTCTTTAGGAGAGAGCAGGTCATGGTTGCTTAGCAACGGCAGACGCCACTGGAGCGCAAGCTACAGAGCGCTTTGGAAAGAAGGAGAAAGCGGCGCGCCTAGTGTTTTCCACGCGTTTTTAGGTGCGACATGTGAACGGCCCCTTAAATGGTTAAACAAATTTGTAGTGTTTCTGCGAGTTGTGACAACAACTGCCAGGCACTCCTGACAAAGCACCCGTTTTTGCTCAGCAGCATCCTTTTTGTATCCAAAATACTTCCATATGACCGACGTTGCATTTCTTTTTGCGACCAAATCTTCCATTTCGGCGCTTTTCTCGTGTCCCGCGCTCATTTCGCCATGCGCACGCAGAGACTGCATGCAAGAAGTAGGTGAAGCAATGTGTGCTTTGTAGTTTTTAAAGAACCCTTAAATATGAGTTAATTACTTTATATTAGACAAATATAGATCTGTGAGTAGAAAGTTTAGAAATATAGAAACTAAATTTTTAAATCAGACACACATAATTTTTTTTTTATTTTGCCCTGCATCGTGACTGCCGCGCATGCGTACATCGCGATGACAATGCTGAAACAATGTATCGTGCAGCCCTAGTGTAAAGGGAGCAGCACATCTTATAATATATATTTGTCAGTGAGTACAAGATTGCAGCAAATCCTCCAGTCAATTTTTGTCATCTCTCTTTACTTTCGACCCGTGATCATTCAAATCTAACAGTCATTGTACACTGAGTCCAATTTTCGTATGCATTTTTTTTTTTTAGTTTTCTAATATTTGGCATCCTTATCAAAATGCTTATGGATGAGAAAATGCAGAAAATCAAACACGATCCGAATTTTTTATGACGGACGAAAGTTTCAGAGGCAGTGTGTAAACTCGATTAACATAACCTGTATTTTTTTTTAACATGCAAAAATCTCGGACGAAAATTTCGTATTCATGTGTGCAATGACATTAACTCCAGCAGCTTGTGTTGGATGCAGGCGTTTTTCCCCACAGAATTGGTCTACTTTTAAACTGTTGCCATGGGTTGTGTTTCCCCCAGTTATTTAAAGGTTTTAAATATTGCAGAAATTAAATTTCAATAAAAAATATTTTATGTTTTGTTGTACACTGTTAAGTAAGATCTTTAGGTTTTTTCAAAATAAATATTTTGAGAATCCATAATACTCTCCCATGTCTCTTTTTGATAAGGATACCTACCATTTACTTATTATATTATAAAAATATTAACTTTATTCACATACTAAAGGGACAGGACAGGCTACTCCTCCCAAAATGTACCAAAAAAAAGTAATACCGTGATATTATACCGTCACCGTTCAAAAGATGAAAAATACAGTGATATTAATTTTAGGTCATATCGCCCACCCCTACTACTAGTCAAAGTTTTTGAACATTTTTAATGTTTTTTAAAGAAGTCTCTTCTGCTCACCAAGCCTGCATTTATTTGACCCAAAGTACAGCAAAAACAGTAAAAATTTTGAAGTATTTTTACTATTTAAAATAACTGTTTTGTATTTGAATATATTTTAAAATGTAATTTATTCCTGTGATTTCAAAGCTGAATTTTTAACATCATTATTTCAGTCACATGATCCTTTATGAGTCATTCTAATATTTTGGTTTGCTGCTCAAAAGACATTTATTATTATTATGTTGAAAACAGCTGAGCAGATTCAGGTTTCTTTGAAGTTCAGAAGAACAGCATTTATCTGAAATAAAAATCCTTTGTAAAAAGAATCTTTTGTATAAATGTCTTTATCACTTTTGATCAATTAAAAACATCCTTGCTAAATAAACGTATACTGTATAAAAATTATACTGACTCCAAGCTTTTGGTATTGTATATAATGTTACAAAAGCTTTTTATTTCAGATAAATGCTGATCTTTGGAACTTTCTATTCTTCAAAGAATCTTGAAAAAAAAAAAAATGTTTCTTGCAAATCAGCATATTAGAATGATTCCTGAAGGATCATGTGACACTGAAGACTGGAGTACTAATGCTAAAAATTCAGCTTTGATCACAGCAAATAAATTACATTACAAAATATATTTAAATATTAAACCAGTTATTTTAAATAGTAAAAATATTACAGAATTGTACTGTTTTTGCTGTACATTGGATCTAATAAATGCAGGTTTGGTGAGCAGAAGAGACTTCTTTAAAAAAAACATTAAAAATGTTATTGTTCAAAAACTTAGTGTATAAAAATAACTGATTTAAAATGTTAAAAAATATATATAATAGTGTTTCAGTAACACTAGTTAAAAGCCCTGTAATAACCTTATATATATATATATTATAAAAAAAGGTTATACATCAATTTTAAGTTTATTCAGTAACTGCTTTGACTGATTCAGTGATTTGATTCAATCAAAGATTTGTTACAATGATAACTTAAGAGCTGAGTCTTTTTGCGCAATGTATTAAAAGAACCTACTTCAACACTGTAGATTAAATCCAGTGATTCAAGAAACCTTTCTTTGTTTCATAATGGTTCACATTAAAAACCGTCTGTTTCTTATTGTGTGTCAGAGCTGCAGGCGGCCCGTAGCAGTCTGTCTACTCTGCAGGCTGAGTGTGAGTCCCGTCGTTTGGAGGCTGAGGAGCGAGAGCGAGAACACAACTCTCAACTGATGTCGCTGCAGCAAGAAGTCCTCACAAAAACACAACAACTCTCTTCTTACCAGTCACGGGTTAGTGTGTCTCTTACCTACCTGAGCATTGAACATCTCAGCTGCCTGTTGCTGTTAGTAACCAATTTAATGTTTTTGTATTTTCCTGTTTCTTTTTGTGTAACAGGTGTCTGATCTCGAGAGTGAGGTGTTGAGTTTAACAGCACAGGCGCATGCAGACGAGTGTGACGGTGAGCAGAACGGGACGGTTACTGTAAGTGATCTTGACCAGTTACAAAAGGTCAATAAAGACTTGGAACAACAACTAGCTGAAAAGAACAAGGTGAGAGCAAAAAAAACCCAGTGAAATAGAGTCGATTGTTAAACAAAATCACATGTATTTAGATTTAAATATATTTGTTTTATTTTTTTCAGACAATAAAGCAGCTACAGCAGAGGCTTGCAGAACTAAAGAGGACATTACAGAAAGAGCTGGTGCGTGTGTTTATTCAGAAGCATTATGTCAGTGTCAGCTGTCAATGAACATTTCCTCACCTTTTTATGCAACAGAAACTGAAGCCAGATCCTGATTCTGAGACCAGGGAGAGACTCCAGGAAAACAGGCAGGAGAGATCAGCTGATAAGACAGTGTCAGAAACACAGATGCCCACCACAGCTCCAACCCTTGCCCCAGGACTCACCCAAATCCCAGGCCCACCTCCCATCACCGCCAACACCACAGTCACTAACAGTTCAGACCTCACTGACACAAGAGAGATCAACTTTGAGTACCTCAAACACGTGGTGCTGAAGTTCATGTCATCCAGAGAGGCAGAGGTGAGGGCTCGATCCGTATCTGACCTGTTTGCTACACTGGAGTAATGTAATTAATGTGGCACTATTACTGCTGTTCATTCTTGGAGTTAGAAGAACAAACTCGTAGAAATCAGAATCCAGTCATAAAAATTAACTGTATAACGCAGAATGTCACGGAATTTGCCAAATTTAGGAAACTAAAAGTAGGTCAGTACGCTTAAATCAACCTGACATTGACTATTGTCTGAATATTAAGTTGCAAAAGGACTATTTAAATATGAATCGTGCATTTTCTGTGTCTGTGTGAATGAGTGGCACAGATGTGCGGTTTTGTTTACTACACATACTAAAACACAAACCACCTGCAGTGTTTTATCCTCTGCCACCTCAATATACGAATACATGAACATAATCTCTAGAACTGCTCTGAGAGCAGTGTTGCCAAGTCTGCAGTTTTCCTGTGGAATTGGACTACTTTAACATTGTTGCTGTGGGTTGTTTTTCATGTCCGTGGGTTGAAGCAACCCCAATAACTTGTTATGTAGCCCATTGAATGTGATTTGTTTCTTTTTTTTTTTTTTACCAGGGGAACCCCGCCAAAAAACATGTATTTTACCCCCAGAACGGAATGCAATTGGGCTAATTTTGAGTAACGATTTGGCGGGTTTTGTTGTGAAAACCTGGCAACCCTGTCTGAGGGTCACTTCATGAGCATTGTACCGCTTCTTTTGAGAAAAACTATTGTTATATGCAAACAGAAACAAAGATCTTCACAGCAGCCCATCAAAATAAAAGTTTGGTTTAACTTTGACAGAAAAACATTACTTATAAAAGAAAATCACATAAAATGATTAAAACACTTTTTAAAGGTCCCATATTGTACACATTTCTGGAGGTTTATTTAAGTTGTTGATGTCCTTAAGAATATATATTTGCGGTATAAGTGCCAAAATCCATCTCAATATATTTTTACAGCTCCTTTTTTAGGTCGATTTTGGCCCATCTAATTAATATTCATGAGCCTCTCTTCTGATTGGCCTGTTGTTTTCTGAGTGACGCACAGCCAGGCCAATCACAGGTAACTACGTCATGTATGCTTTAAGCGAGCTCAGAGCAATAGAGAGAGCCTAGCCTGCTGATACTCAACAGGATATTTCAGAATGATCATTAATGTTTTTTCTTTTTCAAACACCGAATGCAGTAAGCTACATAACTGTTGCTTTAGTAAAGCCCCTTTCACAATGCGCGCTGATTCTGGAAAATTACGGGAACGAGCGCTGTGTGAACAAAAGCCAGAACCATAAAGGCAGTGTTGTAGTGATGATGCACGTTACCCTGCGACTCTTCACGACGAAAACATACGTGCAAAGTGGAATGAAGCGGCGATCGGGCAGAGCCAGCTCCGCACTATCAGCGCTGAAGCACAGTTTGTTCAGGTTAGTTTCAGTTTAGTGAAACGTACGCATCGCATTACATCTCACATCCAAACGTCACATGTCTTTATGGGTTGTGTGTAAAGCAAGCACAGATTCCGGAAAACAACTGTGAATGAACCAAATTAAACAACTCCGGAACAAATCATGGGACACATTATCCGTGTATTTACCGGAATCGCTGTGTGAAAGAGGCTGAAGTTGACGTGCCACTGGTCTCTTATATTCACGTTGTTCTGAAGCCTGTGCAATGATGTAGTTTCGACATCTATCGACTGAACAGGGTTTTCTAGATTAGTTTCCGTGTTGTTGTTGCTTAGCAATGTTATGGACGCGATGTTGTCTGGGTTTGACAAAAGGAGGGTGGGACGTGATTGGTGCTCAGGGTGGTGACTGAAGGCGGTGACTGAGTAGATCGGACGTCACATCGTTACGGAAGTCACAGCTGCTCGTGAAAATGAACAGCTATTTTAAGCAGGCTGTGTGCAGTTTACTGTGGATTTACTGTTTTGAAACTCATATGGTTGTTACATAGCCCCTAGACCTCAGTTATCATGAAAAAAGCCAGGAAATTTCGATTTTGACAATATGGGACCTTTAAGGAATATTTACCAGAAAATAGTAAATACACACCACAGTATTTATGAAAAATAAATAAACAAATAATAATAATAATATATTTTTTATAAAATTAATTAGAGATGCATTTGATTATTAAAATTTAATGAAACTATTACAATGGAAAAAATAATGGAATGGAAAACACAAAATTGTGTTAAAAATTATTTGAGGAAACTGAATTTAAGGACAAAAACAAATGTATTTCATAGGGCCTTAAAAATGTACACTACCAGTCAAAAGTTTTTGAACAGTAAGATTTTTTTTTTTTAAAAGGCTCACAAAGCCTGCATTTATTTGACCCATAATACAGCAAAAACAGTAATATTGTAAAATATATAGAAATATTGTGAAATTATAGAAATTAATACTTTTATTTAACAAGGTTGCTTTAAATTGATCAAAAGTGATTATAAAGACATTTATAATGCAAATTTATAATTTATAATTACAAAAGCTTTTATTTCAGATAAATGCTGTATTTATCAAAGAAACTCTCAGCTGTTCTCAACATAATAATAATAATAAATGTTTTTTTTTTTTTTTTTTTCAAATCAGAATATTAGAATGATTTCTGAAGGATCATGTGACTGGAGTAATGATGCTAAAAATTCAGCATTGAAATCACAGAAATAAATTAAAATGTAAAATATATTTAAATAGAAAGCTGTTATTTTAAATAGTAAAATTATTTCAAAATTGTACTGTTTTTGCTGTACTTTAGATCAAATAATTGTATGCTTGGTGAGTAGAAGAGACCACTTTAAAAAACATAAAAAATCTTACTGTTCAAAAGACTTTTGACTGGTAGTGTAATTTGTTTAATAAATTGCTGTTAAATTGTGTATATTTCATGATTTCAATTAATTAGACATGCTTTTTAATTAATATTTATAATTTAACCATTAAAACAGAGTTTAGAAAAATTAAAACTGAAAAAATGAATTTGGAAAAATAAAATGGTTTTATTTGGTTTTATAATATATTTATTTCCCATAAACCTTTAGTTTGTAACCTGGCAGATAATTAAGTGAAGAGGAAAAAAATCAACATATACTACCGTTTAAAAAGTTTCAGCTCAGTTAGATTTTCTTTCCAAAGAAATTAAAAGAATTGTTAACCTAGAAACGAATGTTTGCTAAAAATGTACACACCTTTGGGCCATCTAAGATATAGATAAGTTTTTTCCTCTGCAGTGAATGGGTGCCGTCAGAATAAGAGTCCAAACAGATGATAAAACATCATAAAATCCACAAGTAATCCACACGACTTCAGTCAATTAACGTCTTTTAAACAAATAAATAATTTTTAAATAAAAATACTGCTAATACTGCTTTTTTTTCAGTACAAAGGCAAGCAAAAATATGCATAGATCAAGTATCGATTGCAAGTTAAAAGTCCAAAACAGTTCTAAACAAATATGTCTGTGCATTTTGATGTGCAAGGATATGTGTTATTATGAATATGTACTTATATTTTGTCCAGAAGTGATGGATTAAAGTTAAAACACCTTAATGGATTTGCAGCTTTTCACTTCACAAACTGGAGTTTGGATTGCTTGTGGATAATTGTGATGTTTTTATCAGCTGTTTGGACTCTCATTCTGACGGCACCCATTCATTGCAGAGGATCCATTAGTGAGCAAGTGATGCAATCCTAAATTCCACTAGATCTGTTCAGATAAAAGAAAAAACTTTAAACTATACCATAAATACTTTTATTTAGCAAGCACTGCAAAAAAGCTTTTCTTACTTAGATTTTTTTTGTCTCGTTTCCAGCCAAAATATCTAAACATTCTTAAATCAAGAAGGATTTTCTAGACACGTAAAAACAGGTCAAAATTAAGTGAGTTTTTGCTTAGAACAAGCAAAATAATCTGCCAATGGGGTAAGAAGAATAATCTTATTTCAAACAGAAAACAAGATTTTTTTTTTACCCAATTGGCAGATTATTTTGCTCGCTTTAAGCAAACATGCACTTAATTTTGACTTGTTTTTATGTGTCTAGAAAAGTCTAGAATTTTTTGATATTTTGGCTGGAAACGAGACAAAAAAAATCTAAGAAAAGCATTTTTTGCAGTGAGGACACTTTAAATAGATTTTTAACTGTATCGCAGTATTACTGTTTTAGTGTATTAATGATCAAAGAAAAGCAGCCTTTATGAGCATATAAGACTTCTACCACTGACAAGACTCTTTCAAACAGTAGTGTATCAGATTATTGGAGCCACGGTGTCCTTTAAAAGATTTTCTGGTACATTATTTACCCTAATTTACTTTTCAATACAAACCAGTTGTATACAAACACCAGAGAGTCCTCTGCTAACTCTTGACTATAGCAGCATAAGTGATGCTTTTATGAATGCTCCCATGAGAGGTTACCTCTCTCTAAGTCTCTCTGCTTCTCTTTTCAGGCTTTCCAGCTCATCAGAGCCGTTTCTGTACTTCTACATTTCTCAAAAGAAGAGGAGGACATGCTCAAACAGACACTGGAGTACAAGGTGTGTGAAAAAAACACATGTTTTCTTGCATTCTTCTGTAGCCTCATCACACCCAGCAGTGTCTCCTCCGCATCCGCGAGCTAACTAGGCCACACTGCTAGGGTGGCTAACAATGTGGGTCAGGATATCTGGCTCACCGCTCCGAGTCAAACCATTAGCACTCAGTGACACGGTCAGGAATAGCAGCTGGCAGGTATTTATAGCTCACCCCAGCAGCGCTGGAAATCACGGCATATCTCTGTGCTACATTACGCTCACCGCCTCAGTCCCTGCCGCCCCGTTTCAGAGCTACCCTGTGGTCTATGCGGGGGATTTGTGGAAAAAGTTGATTGTTTTATTACAGAAGTTTAACCTTATTTGAAATGGGGTTAAATGTCACTAGGGATGCACGTGTTATCAGTTTTTTTAAAAGGATCATAATAACAGAATATTTAGGATTTATTATTTTATCTTCTCCTTTCTGAGATATTTCAAAAGTGAAATGGGTATTTATCACTTCTACTGTAGACTTATTATTTGACATAGATTTTAATTAATTTCAAGCATCTAAAAATTGTAGATTGAAGCTGTTGTGTTGCTACTGTGGGTCGTCTTGTCAAAATATCTGCTTGTCATATTAGTTACAGGCCAAAACATGACTATAATCAATGAAATAATCAGTTATTAGCATCAAAATGGAATATTTATTGATTTAAGTTTAATAATTGTTGTTAATAAAACATTAATAAAGTCATAAAGTCTCTTAATAGGAGTAGTATTAACAATTAAATTAATCATTTTATTAACATTAACACACCTTTATTATGATAATTTACTGAGTGTATTTACAGTTAATTACTCAGAAGAATGTTTTTTGTAATCACAATGTTGAATTTAAACTGTAATGTACAGTCGTGGCCAAAAGTTTTGAGAATTACATAAATATTGGAAATTGGAAAAGTTGCTGCTTAAGTTTTTATAATAGCAATTTGCATATACTCCAGAATGTTATGAAGAGTGATCAGATGAATTGCATAGTCCTTCTTTGCCATGAAAATGAACTTAATCCCGAAAAAAACTTTCCACTGCATTTCATTGCTGTCATTAAAGGACCTGCTGAGATCATTTCAGTAATCGTCTTGTTAACTCAGGTGAGAATGTTGACGAGCACAAGGCTGGAGATCATTATGTCAGGCTGATTGGGTTAGAATGGCAGACTTGACATGTTAAAAGGAGGGTGATGCTTGAAATCATTGTTCTTCCATTGTTAACCATGGTGACCTGCAAAGAAACGCGTGCAGCCTGCATTGCATTGCATTGCGTTGCATAAAAATGGCTTCACAGGCAAGGATATTGTGGCTACTAAGATTGCACCTAAATCAACAATTTATAGGATCATCAAGAACTTCAAGGAAAGAGTTTCAATTCTTGTTAAGAAGACTTCAGGGCGTCCAAGAAAGTCCAGCAAGCGCCAGGATCGTCTCCTAAAGAGGATTCGGCTGCGGGATCGGAGTGCCACCAGTGCAGAGCTTGCTCAGGAATGGCAGCAGGCAGGTGTGAGCGCATCTGAACGCACAGTGAGGCCAAGACTTTTGGAAGATGGCCTGGTGTCAAGAAGGGCAGCAAAGAAGCCACTTCTCTCCAAAAAAAACCATCAGGGACAGATTGATCTTCTGCAAAAAGTATGGAGAATGGACTGCTGAGGACTGGGGCAAAGTCATATTCTCCGATGAAGCCTCTTTCCGATTGTTTGGGGCATCTGGAAAAAGGCTTGTCCGGAGAAGAAAAGGTGAGCGCTACCATCAGTCCTGTGTCATGCCAACAGTAAAGCATCCTGAGACCATTCATGTGTGGGGTTGCTTCTCATCCAAGGGAGTGGGCTCACTCACAATTTTGCCCAAAAACACAGCCATGAATAAAGAATGGTACCAAAACACCCTCCAACAGCAACTTCTTCCAACAATCCAACAACAGTTTGGTGAAGAACAATGCATTTTCCAGCACGATGGAGCACCGTGCCATAAGGCAAAAGTGATAACTAAGTGGCTCGGGGACCAAAACGTTGAAATTTTGGGTCCATGGCCTGGAAATTCCCCAGATCTTAATCCCATTGAGAACTTGTGGTCAATCCTCAAGAGGCGGGTGGACAAACAAAAACCCACTAATTCTGACAAACTCCAAGAAGTGATTATGAAAGAATGGGTTGCTATCAGTCAGGATTTGGCCCAGAAGTTGATTGAGAGCATGCCCAGTCCAATTGCAGAGGTCCTGTAAAAGAAGAACCAACACTGCAAATACTGACTCTTTGCATAAATGTCATGTAATTGTGGATAAAAGCCTTTGAAACGTATGAAGTGCTTGTAATTATATTTCAGTACATCACAGAAACAACTGAAACAAAGATCTAAAAGCAGTTGAGCAGCAAACTTTGTGAAAACTAATATTTGTGTCATTCTCAAAACATTTGGCCACGACTGTACAGTAAGATTTTTTTTTTGTATTAGAAAAGTCTCGTACTAAACAAGGCTGCAATTATTTGTCAAAAATGCAGTAAAATGGCAATATTGTGAAATACTATATTTTAAAATAACTATTTTTTTATTTAAATATTTTTAAAATGTACTTTATTTCTTTGATGGCAAAGGTGATTTTCAGCATCATTACTCCAATACATTGTGGTGCTCAGTTTTTTTTTTTTGCACTTTTATTAATGTAATGTTAAAAACATTTGTGCTGCTCAGTTTTTATTATTATTTTTTTTTTTCTCCAGGATTCTTTGAATAGGAAGTGCAAAATATATTTGAAAGAAATCTTTTGGAGCATTATAAATCTTTACTGTCACTTTTGA
Source organism: Garra rufa (assembly GCF_049309525.1). NCBI lineage: Eukaryota > Metazoa > Chordata > Actinopteri > Cypriniformes > Cyprinidae > Garra > Garra rufa. The sequence continues at coordinate 11,525,297 of NC_133375.1, forward strand.
TAAATTTATTCAGTGCTTGCTGAATTAAAGTATCAATTTATTACTCATGAAAATATTTAATTATTTATTTAATATTGTTTATTTAAAGTACTGTGAACTACAACTGTTTTATTATTAAAAAAATATATATATTCATTTCTTTGAGGGGAAAATAAATAAATAAATAGATTGTACTGACAAAAAAAAATACAAAAAATTAATTAATAAATGCATAGACTGTACCGACCCCAAACTTTTAAATGGTAGTGTTAAAACACATCTTCGTGGTTTTTATTTTTTAGAAATATTTTTTTAATGTTTATTATAAAGTGTGAACTACAACTGTTTTGTTGTTTAAAAAAAAAAATGTATTTGGGAAAATTAAATAAATAAATAGATACCCCAAACTATTAAATGGTATTATATATATATATATATATATATATATATATATATATATATATATATATATATATATATATATATGAAACTTAAATGAGCAAAGAATAAAGTGTTTCCAAGACATCTTCATGCTTTTAATTTTTATAAATAATATATTTATTATTTATTATAAATGGTATTTATTCTATATTGTTTATTTTAAATACTGTGAACTACAACTGTTTTATTTTATTTTTTTCATTTAATTTCTTTGGGAAAAATAAATATTTTTTTATTGTTTATTAAAAATGGTATTTATTCTATAGTGTTTATTTTAAATACTGTGAACTACAACTGTTTTATTTTATTTTTTTCATTTAATTTATTTGGGAAAAATAAATAATTAAATTTTTATAAATATTATATTTTTGTTTATTATAAATGGTATTCATTCTATTTTGTTTATTTACAAATTTACAAAAAATGTACCAACATTTCTATAGCAGTGTATTCCTCGTCACATCTTGTGCACTGATAGAATGTGTTTGAATGATAGAAACACTGTTTGAATCTAATGTTTCATATGTGTTTCAGATGTCGTGGTTTGGATCCAAGCCCTCACCCAAAGGGATCATACGGCCTTCCATCTCAGGAACCTCAAGTTGGAGTTGAGAGACAAATACTCAGAGGCAACAAAAGTAAAAGAGGGAACAGGAAATGCTCTCGGTAGAAAAACTACCGACATCTGAATGGAGCAATTGCCGACTCCGCAGTTTGGATCCCTGCCTCGACAGTTCCTATGTAGCTCATGCCCTTTAAACAACGGGACACAAAAACAACTCTGTCCAATTTTCACTAAAATATTGCAGGGACTGGAAACAAATGCTTTAAGAACATCATCTTTTCTTGACTGGCGAAATTCATCTTTTAAGTTATGGTTAAGTGGCGTCATCCATCTCGCTCATACTTCATCTGCTTCTAGAAAACTGCTGTTTCCAAGATCCTTCAACTGGAAAAGGATGAAAAACGAATCTAATTTTCATTTCCTTTTTTGTAACTCCAATCTGAACTCACAGTTGGGCAAATCATATTCGCCGTTTCATTTCACTGCTTATGAAGAATAAACGGCGTGCTTTTTCCTCCAATACTGGACGTTAGTGAAAATCAGGAATGGGATGTCATAAACTATCATGATTTTGAATATGTGAAAGCATTTTACTTTAATCTGCCTTGTTTGTGTGTAAATTACAGTTAAGTACATTCCATACAAGTATTTATATATGAATACCTGTATATAAGTGAGAAGAGGATTTATAAATCAGTGGATGCATAACTTATGTTTCTGTTTTCGCTTATCATACTCATGCATTAGCCTCCGAAACTGTTCATATGAGTGTGTATGTATATGTGTGTGAGATTCTTCACTGTGGGCTTGAAACTGTATTATAGAGGCATATATGCACAGACTGAGGAAACAAGCATGCATGCCTTATATCGAATGCTTTGATTGTACTTTGGTTTCGAGTGTATACTAAAGCATTCGAGTACACTTGAAGCCTTAACGTTCAAGGCTAACTGCATTTGTATTTCTCTGAGAACATGTCGATAGAAACATCTTTCCTTCGTTTTTATCTGCGAAAACAAGTGTTTTGCTGTCAGAACAATGTAATTTTGTGTGTTTTAACACTTTGAGGCCACATCAGCACTAAGGTTAACACTCTGAAAAATGACAGACTCTTCTGGTGTAAATATAGCTGAATATAGAGATTTGAACATCTCTGCAGGATGCTTAACGTGTTTCCTGTTTTTAGAAAAAGAAACCCAAAGATTTCTGTTTTATGTAAAGACTGGAATTACAAAGCTTGAATCGGTCAATTCAGAGAATTTGTTTTGCCGTAAATGAAGGTTTTCTGGAAAAAGCAGATAAGTGGCCTGCGTATGAACCGCTTAGGAATGAGATTTCTATTGAAAGATCCAAAATGCACTTTTCTACAACTGTATTCATGTTACGATACTGTAGCCGTCACAGTATCCATTTGCCTCTGCTTTCAGCGAAATACCACTACATCCTTACTTTGGTTTCACTTCATGGTATGTCAGGAATATCAAAACTTGATCAAATTAAAATCTTTCTCAGTGATTTTGTCTGAAGATGCATTTTTGTGCTTCTGTGTGGTTAGCAGTGCTGACTTCAGTGCTTTTGTTCTAACAGTGGATCTGAAAGTGATGAGACAAAGCTTTTCTGAATCGCTGTAATGCAGAACTAACATAAGATCAATAATCTGAAGACTGAGTAATGAAAATGTAGGGGATAGTTCAGACAAAAATGAAAATTCTGTCATTAATTACTCACCCTCAGCTGTAAGGCCTTGGATAATTAAAGGAATAGTTCACTTTTAGAGAAAAAAGGAAATTATGTTTTTTTGAGGAAAACATTTCAGGATTTCTCTTCATATAATGGACTAATACGGTGCCCCCGAGTTTGAACTTACAAAATACGATCACAGCCGAGGAAAGAAGAGTCTTATCTAGCAAAACGAAATTCACAATCTTATTACTTTTTAACCTCAAATGCTCGTCATATCTAGCTATGTGTGTACTAAAGATTAAAAAGTATATAAATTGTAAATGTTTTTTTGAAAATAACCAATCGTTTCGCTAGAGAAGACCCTTCTTCCTCGGCTGGGATCATTTAGAGCCCTTTGAAACTGCGTTTAAACTGCATTTTGGAAGTTCAAACTCGGGGGCACCATAGAAGTCCATTAGAGAAATCCTGAAATGTTTTCCTCAAAAAACCACTTCTTTACGACTGAAGAAAGAAAGACAGGAACATCTTGGATGACAAGGGGGTGAGTACATTATCTGTAAATTTTTGTTCTGAAAGTGAACTACTCCTTTAAGGATATTTTTGATAAACTATGAGAGCTTTTTGACCCTGCATAGACAGCAACGCAACTGACACAATCAAGGGCCAGAGAGGTATCAAAATATTTTAATTTGTGTTCTGAGGATGAACGAAGATCTTAGGGGTTTGGAAATACAGCTTCCAGCCCCCAAAAAACAAAAAAAACAAAAACAAAAACAGAAAATGTACTTACCCCATTGTATTTCTTTCTTCAGACGTAAAGAAATTGTTTTCTGAGGGAAAAAATTAGGAAATTACCTCTGTATAGTGGACTTCTATGTTGGCCGCGAGTTTGAACGTTCAAAACGCAGCTTCAAAGGGCTCTAAACAGTCCCAGTCGAGGAAGAAGGGTCTTATCTAGCGAAACAATCGGTCATTTTCAAAACAAACAATTCATATATTTTTTAACCTCAAACGCTTGTCTCGTCTATGTCTGCGTGAACTCTGTGTATTCCAGTTCAATACAGTTAGTGTGTCGAAAAACTCCCATCTTGTGTTCTTCCCCAACTTCAAAATCGTTCTATATCGCTGCAAAAGTACCGACCCAGTGTTTACAAAGTGAACATGTAAAGAATGTTAATGAAATATGCAATTTTCCTGTTGCAAGTATGTCCTTTTCTTCTATACAACACTTGTATTGTGTTAGCTTCATTAAGAAAGACACCGAACACTTGTATTGTATACGTTTTATTGAAAGTAGTTTATTAAGAAAGACACCACACACTTGTATTGTATACGTTTTATTGAAAGCAGTTTATTAAGAAAAACACCATACTTGTTGTTTTAAAGCATTTATTAAGAAAAGGTTTATAACATGTACTAGCAAGAACATAGCTAGGAAACAAACATGTATTAGAAAGAGCTTTGCTAAAAAAGAATGACCAAGAGGAATTCAAATGTTACCGTCGAGTGTTCTGTAGTAGACAGGCGTAGAGTGAAGAAGAGGAGAAGAATCCGGAGAAGAAAGAATGCGAAGATGTAGAGAGGTTATATAGGTACTTTCTTAGGGGATTTCCAAAAACTCATGGTATCTCAGGACATTGGAATGCACCTGCTGGGTATAAAAGGCTGAAGTACGAAGAGGACATCAGATGCTGGTTCTGTAACAGCTTCTCCGGTGCCAGACGACCTCCATTGAAGTCTTCGAACGACTAAGATAGCAATTTATTTTCTTTTATATTTCTTTATTTTATATATTAGTATTTGTATGTAAAATATATAACCTATAGACAATAAAATTATACTTTATTATAACCAAGAAGCCTGCCTGCCAAAAGACTCTGATTGATAGACTTGAACAGACCACGGAGGAGTCTTCTGAAGCCTGTGGTGTGAGTATGAAAATTACTTATACGATAGGGCAGATTCGACTATCTTTACCTAACCTGAGAATAAACAAAATAAGGTAGAAGGTGTAGGAAATTGAGCACCGCAAAACAAGAAGAACAAACGTCCATCAAAAAAAAGGGTAAAACAGCGATGTAGAATGATTTTGAAGTTGAAGAAGAAAATGAGATGGGAGTTTTTCGACATACCCTAACTGTATTTACCCGGACTACGCATGTGCACCGCAGAGACGAGACAATACGAGCATTTGACAAAAATGACCAATGGTTTCGCTAAAACCCTTCTTCCTCGGCTGGGATCGTTTAGAGCCCTTTAAAGCTTTGTTTAAACTACATTTTTGATGGGCATAATAGAACTCATGGGCATAATAGAAGTCTACTATATGGAGACAATTCCTGAGATGTTTTCCTCAAGAAACAATTTCTTATCGATTGAAGAAAGAAAGGCATGAACATCTTAGTTCTGGAAGTGAACTAATTGAATAGCTCTGTTCCCAAATACTAGAATATGGAAATAACTTGTACCAGACCTTCTGATCACACCACAAAATAGTGACGTTCTTCATCAGTGTTTTTGTGTTGTTTTCTAGTCCAAATGTCAAAATATTCTTAAATCAAGATCCATTTATTTGAGAAGAAAAAAAATGATCAAAATGATTTCAACAAGCAAACGCCTGCCAATGAGCTCAGAAAAAAAGCTTTCATATCCCACTGACAGATATTTGTTCTTGTTTTAAGCATATGCTCTTAATTTTGGTTAGTTTGTCAGAGAACAAGACTAAATGTCTTCATTTTTCATCTCAAGTAAATGTATCTTGATTTAAGGATGTTTACAGGCTGTTTGATTTGGGGAAAATACTGGGTTTTTTTTACTGTTACTATTACTTTTTCTGGACAGATAGGTTAAAAGGATGTTATGAAATTTGGCACATAGTTAGAGGATAGTCTCAACATTAACCACAGCAACTTTAGAGGCTCTAGATCAAATTCTCTATCGCCACCAACAGGCCAAATTTGCACTCATGTTTCTGCTAATAACCTTTGAAGCATAAGGTCTAAAACAGAGGAGTTGCTAGACCTAAAGCTCTACTGGGGCACAGGCCCCCCGTTACTCATATCACTACAATAAAAATAAAAAAACGTGTTGTAGTTAAATACACAGAATTGTTGATCCACAAAATTGGATCAAATCATCTTCACAGCATTCTGACGAAAAGTTATGAGAAGCTTTTTGATATACCAAACTTCGTAAAAGTTTTCGTAAAAGGTGTTAACGAATTTGTGCAAAAATGGTTATTAGGCTAAATTTCTGCAATGCTTCGGTGGATTCTGACCAAACTTGGTATGTTATAACAAGCATGACCATGAGTAGTTTCAGCACAGAACCACCTACTGGTCATATGATATAAAATATTGACATTTCTGCTTATAACTTCTGACCAGTTTGGCCAAAAATCATTTTGATCTTGATTTGCAACAGCACACCAAATAGAAATTTTCAATGTCAATGTCAGTCTTTGTGGGCATCGCCTTTTTGTCGTAAAATGCTGTATCAGCAAATGTCTCCAAACCTGTTCCTGGAGAGCTACCATACTCAATCCTAATCAAACACACCTGAACCAGTTAATCAAGGTGTTCAGGGCTACTTAATTACAGACAGGTGTGTTAAAGCAGGGTTGGAACATACAGTCAAGCTTGAAATTATTCATACCCCTGGCAAATTTTTGCTTAAAGTTACTTTTATTCAACCAGCAAGTTTTTTTTTTTTTTTGACCGGAAATGACACAGGCTTCTCCCAAAAGATGATAAGACGATGTATAAGAGGCATCATTGTGGAAAAAAAAAATTTCTCATCTTTTATTTACATTTGAACAAAAAGTGGCATGTCCAAAATTATTCATACCCTTTGCAAACTGTCACAGTCTATGGGAAAATCCATTATACCATATACCATTTGGAATATACCATTCCAAATAGTCCACGCTGTTCTAAAGCATCCTAATTAGCCTGATTCATTGGGAACAGCTGTTTTAATCAACTCAACAGGTGAAAAACAGAAGTTCTCTGCTGTTGGTTTGTGGACAGTCATGGCAAAGACAAAGGAGCTCACTGAGGACCTGCGGATGTGCATTGTGGCTGCTCACAAGTCAGGAAAGGGCTATAAGACCATATCTAAATGTTTTTAGCTCTAGTTCCAAGTTCTAGTGGCTACAGTGCAAAGTATTATTTTAAAAAAAGGACGTGGTCTGAAGCAAAAAGTGACACCTGTGCTGGCCAGGAGGATAATGAGAGAGGTAAAAAAAAGAAAAAGAAAAAAAGAATCCAAGGATCACCACCAAGGCCATCCTGATGAATCTGAGCTCTGCTGGTGGCAACATCTCAAGGCAGACAGTCCAACAGACACTGTACACCACTGGGTTCCATGGAAGCAGACCAAGGAGGACACCACTTCTCCAGATAAGGCACACAAAAGCCCGCTTGGCCTTTGCAAATGTTCATCTGGACAAAGAAGAAGACTTCTGGTCTTCTGTTTTATGGTCAGACAAAACAAAAATTGAATTGTTTGGCCACAATGATGTAGCCTTCATTTGGCATAAAAAGAAGAAGCCTTCAACCCTAAGAACACCATCCCCACTGTCAAACATGGTGGTGGGAACCTAATGTTTTGGGGGTGTTTTTCAGCCGGTGGACCAGGGAACCTAATCACAGTAAACAGCACCATGAAAAAGGAGCAATACATCAAAATTCTCAACAACAACATCAGGCAGTCTGCAGAGAAACTTGGACATTTCAGCAGGACAATGACCCAAAACACACCGCAAAAGTGGTAAAGAAATGGTTATCAGACAGAAACATTAACATTTTTCAGTGGCCCAGCCAGAGTCCTGACTTAAATCCAATTGAGAATCTGTGGAGGGAGCTAAAGATCAGGGTGGTGGCAAGGAGACCCTCCAACCTGAAAGAGTAGGAGCTCATCGTTAAAGATGAATGGCCAAAAATACCAGCGGAGACATGCAAAAAGCTGGTCAGCAATTATAGGAAGGGTTTGATTGCTGTAATAGCCAATAAAGGCTTTTCTATTGATTATTGAGAAGGGTATAAATAATTTTGGACCTGCCACTTTTTTGTTCAAATGTAAATAAAAGATGAGTAATATTTTTTCCACAATGATGCCTCTTGTACATCGTCTTATTATCTTCTGGGAGACGTCTGTGTCGTTTCTAATCAAAAAAAAAAAAAAAACCTTGCTGGATGAATAAAAATAACTTTAAGTCAGACTTTGCCAGGGGTATGAATAATTTCAGGCTTGACTGTAAGTCTGCAGGATGGTAGTTCTCCAGGAGCAGGGTTAAAGAAACCCTTGTCTTTTCTGTTTTCATTTAGGTTTTTGTCGTGTATATTTAATTTTCTTGTCAGTTTATTTTTAGTTAAGTACATCAAGTTAAACAGATTTTTTTTTTTTTAAATGTTAATTAGCTGAAATAAAAGTTTGAATTTTTAAAAAATAATTTAAGTATACATAAGAAAAGAAATACACTCTTAATGTTCTTTATTGCACCAGGCACTTCACAATAACCCTCCCAACCTGACCCCACACTATGATTTGAACCATAAATTCACCACCTAAATACTATATATTAAACATCATCCTCTTTCTGTACAATAAGAAAAAATGAGAACCAGAACTAAAGAAATGAGAACTACACATCCGAGAGTGCCAACTAAGTAAAACGAGCAAATACAAGTTTCATATTCGTCACAGTATTTCTTGCCCTGAAACTGCAGCTCAGGGCTTAGACAGCAGAGTCTCATCACGAGACTCATCATCCTTCTGTCGCACAACCGTTCACCTTCATTGGTTGAGAATCGTGTCTTCTGTAACAACATATTGAAGAATCAATAATTTACATTAAATATCATACAATATCTCTTGTTACTGAGTGAAATAATCAGTTGAGCATAAGTGGTTTTCCCTCGGATTCGGTTGAGTAGTGAGAGAGGAACTTGTCCGTGTCTAAGAAAGAGAAACAAATCCCGTGGCTGGTTATCTCTCGATTTCTTTCAGCTCCTCAGACAGATTTTCTCGCAGTCAGCACCCGTACGATAGACCCCAGACCCCCCACGGCGAAAGCCTGAGCGAGAAGACAAGAATAGAAATAGATGTGTGAAATGAAAAGCAGACTCAAGAGATCAAGTCTCTTTTTTCCAAGACAGACCTTTTCGTGCCACTGGAGCAGGATGGCGCTGCTGTTATCTGAGGGCTTCTCGAAGCCTCTGTAGATGTACTTCATCAGCAGGTCCACTCCGTTCTTGTCCAGAGACTTCACGGCTGGCTCGATATCGCTGCTCTTGAATGCAGTCAGCACTCGTAACACCACCGCCTGTGCCCGCTCCTGAGAGAGGAGGTGGAGGAGCAAGAAACAAGTGTAGGTGGTGTAAAAGACGAACACTCATCCAAAAGAGAATGTTTATATGTACTCAATAGACTGTTTAAATGCATAATAACTAGTGATGCACCAAAATATATTTTATACAAAACACAGAAACCGAAATGAAAGTTTTTATTGAGCCAAGAAGCTGAAGAAGTTTCAAAAAATTAATTTGGGGTAACTATTAACTCAGGTTCTCAGAAGATGAATTAAAACAGTTGTGGTAATGTTCTTAAGCAACAAGCTGCCTCTTGTTGCTTCAGTCAAACAAATTTTACATATTGCTACTCCAGCATCATTTAAATGCATCAACACTGTCGACATGTTTACCTGCTAATTCAATGCAGTCCAAAAACAATTTTAGCCAAAAATAGAATAGCATTTATTTTGTGACAATATAAACTATCATTTAGTTTGTGGTCAGTAAATTTTTCTTTTATTTTTTCTTTTTTCTTTAAAGAAATGAATACATTTATTCACCAAGGATGTGTTAAATTGACATAAAGTGATAGCAAAGACTTAAATTGTAATTTTTTTTAAACTTTTTATTCATCTAAGAAAAAAAAGGATTCAATGCCGTCCAAAACTATTTTAGCCAAAAACAATTAGAAGCTTTTATGGCTGTTGATTACCAAAAAATCTAATTTTATTAAATTAAATTAAAAAGGCCTAATTTTCTTAATATTATTATAAGAGTTTCTTATGCTCATCAAGGCTGCATTAATTTAATCAAAAATTCAGAAAAAAACTGTAATTTTTTTATTTATTTAATTTTTTTATTTTAAAGAAATTAATACATTTATTCACCAAGGATGTGTTAAATTGATGAAAACCTATAGCAAAGACATTGTTAAATAAAATAATTTAAAAAGCCTAATTTTCTTAATAATAATGATAATAATAATAATAATAATAATAATAATATACTGCTGTTTTTAATGTTTTTTTATGTTTCTTATGCTTATCAAGGCTGCATTAATTTGATAAATTCTGAAAAAAACACAGTATTTTTTTTTTTAAGAAATTACTACTTTTATTCACCAAGGATATGTTAAATTGATAAAAACTGATAGCAATGACTTATAATGTTAGAAAACATTTCTATTTGAAATGAATGCTGTAATCTTTTACTTTTATATATCAAAGAATTCTACAAAAAAAAGTATCACATTTTCAAAAAATAAAAATAAAAGTAATAAATCAGCATATTAGAATGATTTCTCAAGGAACATGTGACACTGAAGACTGGAGTGATAGCTGATGAAAATTCAGCTTTGCAACACAGGAATAAATTATATTTTAAAATATATTAAAATAAAAAAATATTTTAAAGTGTAATAATATTTCACAATATTTTATCAAGTAGATGCAGCATTTATGAGCAAAAGAAACTTCTTTAAAGTAGAAATTACACATTTTACTGATCCTTTTGAACGGTATATATATATATATATATAAAATAATACATTTTAAAATAATACTTTTTTTTTTCAAAATAAAATAATTTTTTTTATCAAGTTAGGACAAGACACCTACAATAAGGTTAAGCGTATAATGTTACAAAAGCAATTACATTAATTCTGCTGAAACCAAATGTAGTTTCTGTGAAAAAGAATATCCCATGTATAATTTAAGCTCAATTAACAGCTTTTGTGGCATTATGTAGATTACCAAAAAAAAGGCTACTTCTTTCTTACCCCACCTCAAAAAAAGTCAGTATGTTGTAACACACACTGTTAATGCACTCATACATTTATATAATAAAACGTAATACTTCGTGGATAACTGAGTATGTTAATGATTACAAATTGGCCCCGTTCACTTCCATTGTCTGAGCCTCAGCATAGCCCAGATTGTTTTTTTTAAGAGAAGTGGTAATTATTCTTGTGGTAATCAACATTCTTGTTGTAATAAACCACACAGAGCGCTGAATTTCACACCCCTCGAGGTCAATCAACAACACATTTCAGACACATGAGGACATGATGTCATGGCTGTGACAACCTGTTGTGCACAAATGGGGCCGCTAATAACAGTGTTCTGGAACATCTGAAAGCAATACATCAAACTGTCTGAGTAACAGAACTGGCTCTTACTTTCACTGCTGGATTCTTGGAGTTGATTGGTGGATTCCTCAAGGCGATCTGAAATGCTGTCATCATGTCCCCTGTGCATCACACTTAGTTAAGGAAAGCAGACCAACCAGTCTGTCACTCCCAAAAACCCTGAAGAGCATTCTTTAGATGTGGAGTACATCTAATTTTTGGTGCAATTAAAATTTGGGAAAGTAGTTTACAAAGAAGTAGATTGTCTCACTGGCTGTTTACGTATGCAATTTTTTCAGTGTTATATGCAGAGACAACTAAAAATAAATCATTTACAGGTTGATTTCTTGGAAAAGTGTCAACAGTTTCTTTGTGGCATATAAAAACATTGTTCTGTTTAATCATCCTGAACAGCCCCAAACAATAACACTTACTTTGGGATGGGACTACACTACCAGTCAAAAGTTTTTGAACACCATGATTTCTGATGTTTTTTAAAGAAGTCTCTTCTGCTCACCAAGCCTGCTTTTATTTGATCTAAAAAACGGCGAAAGCAGTAAATTTGAAATATTTTTACTTTTTAAAATAAGTGTTTTCTATTTGAATATATTTTAAAATTGTCATTTATTCCTGTGATCAAAGCTACATTTTCAGCATCATTACTCCAGCCTTCAGTGTCACATGATCCTTCAGAAATCATTCTAATATGCTGAGTTGATGTTCAAGAAACTATCATCATCAATATTTAAAACAGTCGAGAACATTTTTTCAGGATTCTTTGATGAATAGAAAGATGCAAAGATCAGCATTTATCTGAAATTAAAAGCTTCTGTAACGATTTACACGCAACCATTCAAAAGCTTAGAGTCTCTGGGAAAGAAATTAATACTTTTACTTAGCAAGAATGCTTTAGGTAATCAAATGTGATTGTAAAGACATGAATAATGTTACAAAAGATTTCTATTTCAGACAAACGCTGTTCTTCTGAACTTTCTATTCCTCAAAGAAACCTGAAAAAAATTCTACTCAGCTGTTTTCAACATTATAATAATAAAAAAATGTCTTTTGAGTGGCAAATATTAGATATTAGAACGATTTCTGAAGGATCATGTGACTGGAGTAATGATGCTAAAAATTCAGCTTCGAAATCACAGGAATAAATTACATTTTAAAATATATTCAAATAGAAAACAGTTATTTTAAATAGTACACATATTTCTAAATTTTACATTTTTTGCTGTACTTTGGATCAAAAACTAGAATAGTCCATAGAGTAGTCCACCCTGGTTCATTTTTTTTTCTTAAATGTATTGAGATGTATACATCATCTAAAAGCTGAATAAATAAGCTTTCCATTGATGTGAAAAAAATCGACAAAACCGAGAAAATCGCCTTTGAAGTGGTTCAAATGAAGTTCTTAGAAATGCATATTACTAATCAAAAATTACGTTTTGATATATTTACGGTAGGAAATTTACTAAATATTTTCATGGAACATGATCTTTACTTAACATCTAAATGAATTTTGGCATAAAAGAAAAATCGATAATTTTGACCCATACAATGTATTTTTGGCTATTGCTACAAATATATCTGTGCTACTTACTTATGACTAGTTTTGTGATCCAGGGTCACATGCTGATGAGAAACATGCAATTCATATTCATGCAAATCATATTAGTGGAGATGTCAGAGCTCTTTAAAGCTCCTCCAATCTGAAAATGTGCCTCTGAGCACCAAAAATGGATCATTCCAGTCACAACCGCTGATGACCTGATTAAATAACCGTCATTCACGCACAGTTGGGAGAAAAGAGGGGGAGTTTTTTTTCTTTGAAATGAAATAATTGTTTACTGATTTGGAATCTCTGGTGTGTCACTTAAAAATATAACCAAAGACTATATATCACATGTCAAAACTGCATGACCTTGTCATGTTCAAGGTTATTCAAATGATGTAATAATAACTAAAATTTCAGTGGCACCAAAAGTAATCAAAAAAGTGCCTTAAAATAAGTATTCTCAGTCAGTGTGGTAACACAACAGCACTTAAAGATATAACATTTAAATTTACAGCTTAAAATAACTTAATAATTGATCTATAACAGCTAAAAACAAAACTAAAGCTAAAATAAATATTTGGAAAAAATGTAAATAATCAGAGTGACAACTTTCTAAAACTTAAAAAATAAAACAAAATATAATAATATTTATATAAGTAAATATTAATAGATATACCTTATCAGGCATCGATAGATTTATGTTTTTTAAAGAAGTCTCTTGCATTTATTTGATCCAAAGTACAGCAAAAACTGTAAAATTTTGAATTTTTTTTTACCATTTAAAATAACTGTTTTCTATTTGAATATATATTAAAATGTAATTTATGAATGTGGTTTTAAAGCTCCATTTTTAACATCAAAAAACATTTATTATTATTATTATTATGTTGAAAACAACCGAGTATAATTTTTTTCAGGTTTCTTTGAATAGAAAGTTCAGAAGAATAGCATTTATCTGAAATAGAAATCTTTTGTAACATCATAAATGTCTTTATCATCACTTTTAATCAATCTGATCAATCAGCCATCTTAAATATTGATAATAATGCTGTTCTTTTAAACATTTTATTCTAAGAATCCTAGCTTTGATCACAAAAATAAATTACATTTTAAAATATATTCAAATAGAACAAAGTTATTTCAAATAGTAAAAATGTTTCAAAGTTGTACTGTTTCTGCTGTGCTTAGGATCAAATAAATGAAGCCTTGGTGAGCAGAAGAGACTTCTTTAAAAAGCATTAAAAATCTTACTGTTCAAAAACTTTTGACTGGCAGTGTAACATTAAATATCTAAAACAGAAAGTCACCAGCAGCACTAATAACTTCATTAAAAAAAAATGTTATATTAAAAACAAGAACAAAACAGTAATAATTTGGAATTACAGTTAACTGCCAATTTAGTCACCGGACAGCATTTCTGAACATCACAGGGATACAGATGTCTCGATAGGGAGCTCAATGTGGTTTAAGACACAACCTGTGTGTTAATAATGAATGAGGTACATCTAAACTAGGACAAGGTTGTTTTTTTGGGTGACCTTAAGAAAGCTGAACTTACTCCTGGCATGTTTAACAGAGATGATAAATAAGATCCGTCGGTATAATCGATCATGACAGCAGCAGCAGCAGCGCTGGTCTGATCTGAAGGATATTGCCTGATGAGATCGTCCACCTCACACGCGTCCGGTCCCTGCTGCTCGCCCGCCTCGTCCTGGTCGTCCACGAATTTATTCTCGTCGTATTCGTCGATGTCGACTCCCCGGAATCGTGAGGACAGGGTGTTTTTCGCCATGAGGAGGAGCAGCGGCTTCAATCAATCATGCGAGTCCGGGAATGTGCGATAATGGGACCGATCTGCAGCCGCGCGGATGCGAGTGTGTCTCCGCTTCCCTCAGTGCCGAGAGCCGAAGGCACGCAGCGCCGTTAGTGGGTTCATCTGTCAGCGGGAAGGTGCGGCTGTTACCTCTCCCACAGCGAGAGCATCTCCACACATTCCTGCAGAGCGGACAAAAATCCCGACTGGAGCCGGAAACGGAATTACCGACCATGGTTACGCTGTCACACGGTGTTTCCGTTTCCTGTGATGCAACCATGGAATCTGCAGCTTACTGTATATTAATGTATGTGGCATGTTTTGGAAAGATTTAAGCTTAATATTTCATATACCTGTGAATTTTGTGGTCAAGAAAAAGAAAATATTTTGCATCCTTTTTTTTTCATTGTATTTACTCAATATTATTTTGGAAAGATATGGAATTCTATATTAACAGAAAAATTGAATGTATGATTGAAATTTGTATATTTGCTTTTTCATGTCATGCGACACTAAAAACTGGAGTAATGATGGTAAAAAAAACAGCTTTGCAATTACAGAAATAAATTTTATTTTAAAATACAGTACAGACCAAAAGTTTGGACACACCTTCTCATTCAAATGAATGAGAAGGTGTGTCCAAACTTTTGGTCTGTACTGTATATTTTTCTGTTTGTTAAAGTTTTTATTCTACATTTGTGCAGTTTTCAGTGGGTTAGTGATATTTTTTAAATATATATAAATGAATAAATAAATATATTTTAAATGGGTTTTTATACAAAAACTGCTTTTTCATGTAAAATTCACTTTATAAAAGACCCACATTTCTAACTTTAATTCATGGGGATAACATGGATAATTTCAAATGGTTTAGTGTAAGATTTTTGCCCATCTTTTGGAAAATCCAGTTTTAAAAGTAAAAAAATAACTTTTACCAGTAGGTGGCTGCAGAGCTCCACTATTTGCTATTTGACCACCTGAAAGATATTTTTTCACAAGTTTTTTCAGTTGAATTCATATCTACAGTACAGACCAAAAGTTTGGACACACATGAATGAGAAGGTGTGTCCAAACTTTTGGTCTGTACTGTATATTCAAATAGAAAACAATTATTTTAAATAGTAAACATTTCAAAATAATATTTTATGTATTTTTTTATTTATATACAACTTAAATTAGTAACCATACAATATGCATTTTCTATCCACTGGCCACTGAAATATGATATTAAATACTGTATATTCAAATAGAAAACAATTATTTTAAATAGTAAACATTTCAAGATTTTACTGTTTTGCTGTATTTTGGATCAAATAAATGCAGGCTTGGTGAGCAGAAAAAAACATTAAAAAATCTTACTGTTCAAAAACTTTTGACTGGTAGTGTATATACACTGCTGTCAAAAGTTTGGGATCAGTAAGACTTGATTTTTTTTTAATGAGTATCTTATTCTCATCAAGGTTGCATTTATTTGATCAAAAATACAGAAAAAAAAAACAGTAAAATAGCAAAAATGTTATTACAGTATATAAAATAAAGTTTTGTTTTTTTTATTTACTTTAAAAAATAATTTATTCCTTTGATGCAAAGGTGAATTTCATCAGCTGTTACTCCAGTCTTAAGTGTCAAATGTTCCTTCAGAAATCATTCTTATATACTGATTTATTATTAGAATTATCAATGTTGGAAACAGTTGTGCAGACAAATATTTTTTGGAATCTGTGGTACTTTCATTTTTTCAAGATTCTTTGATAACAAGTTAAAAAGAACAGCATTTATTCAAAACATAAATCTTTTCTAACAATGTAAATCTATCACTTTTTATTCATTTAACATATCCTTGGTGAATAAAAGTATTAATTTCTTTCAAAAAAAAGAAAGAATACAAATTTATTGACCCCAAACTTTTCAACAGTAGTGTATTGTTAAAAAAACTTTTCTATTTTAAATAAATGCTGTTCTTTTTATCATTTTATTAATCAAAAAATCCTAAAAATCAAAAAAATATTAAGCAACACTGTTTCCAACATTGATAAGAAATCAGCATATTACAATGATTTCTGAAAGATCAGCACTGAAGACTGAAATAATGATGCTAAAAATCAGCTTTAAAATCACAGGAATAAATTACATTTTAAAATATATTCAAATAGAAAACAATTATTTTAAATAGTAAAAATATTTCAAGATCTTACTGTGCTTGGTGAGCAGAAAAGACAAAATCGTTTTGACTGATAGTATATTTAATTGATTATATATATATATATATATATATATATATATATATATATATATATATATATATATATATATATATATATATATATATATATGTGTGTGTGTGTGTGTGTATATGTATATGTATATATGTAATATAATTGGTTGTTTTTCTCACTGTGATCATACCGGTAATATAGAATATATAGGAAATGTGTTTATTGGCAAAATTTTTAACATGTAAATTTGACCTAACAGTACCCAAATTAAATAATTTTATTTGTGACTCAAACTACTTCAATATGACACAAAAAAAGTTTGTGAAAATGTATGACAATCTTCTGAATGTTACATGATTCTGAGCCTTGTTTTTATTTTACTGTATTTTCACATTTATTTTATGTATTTTTTTATTTATATACAACTTAAATTAGTAACCATACAATATGCATTTTCTATCCACTGGCCACTGAAATATGATATTAAATACAGTTGTAAACTAAAATTCATTAAAGTTTATTTGAATGAATTGTTTGTCAACCCAAACATATTTGAATGTTATAGATTACAGCATAAACAACACCAACAGATATGTCCATTCATAATGTAAAATACTGTCAGTTATTTATTTTGCATCTGCAATTTCTCTAATAATATTCATGTACAATATTTATGGTGGTCACTAAAATATATTGTTATTGTTATTATTAATATATTTTTATCAATAAAATTAATCATCATAATACATGCTCTGATATCTTTTTGTTTTCATTCTATATATATTCTAGATATATACAATGGTAAGAAAGCTAGTCTAAACATTGCTTTGCTTTCCTACCTGGCCAACAGCAGCTAGTGACCACTAGAGGACAGCAGATGTTTTCATATTAATGTTTTACATTTCTTCTAAGTAAATCTAATGAGTATTTTAGAGATGGATCATGGATCAAACCAGTACATCTTGAACAAATTTCTTTTATTTGTTTACACATTACAAAACCTTTTCTTCTTTTTATGCTGTTTGACATTGTAAGACGTGCATCTTAATGACGCCATTCACTGCCTTATAATAAACAACTGGATTTTTTAAAACAAGCAAATAAACTAATCTGTCAAGTAAATAGAATCTAAAAAAGATGCTGAACTCACATTTTACTATACTTTGATGAAATAGCGTGCAGATCACTGGGGGCGTCTGACCCGGTCTGTTCCCATACCATCCATTCATTTTCATGACATCAGTGTAATTACTTCAGTGTTTTTACTTCTACATGTATGTTTTGCTTCTATTTTTTATTGTTTCTTGTGCCTTGCAGCTAAGTAATGTGTATGCACAGGCTTTATCAATGCCCAGCTAACATCCTCTCTCTTATTTTCTGAGGGCAATGCAAATATTTACTCAGAGTCTGAACTGGAAGCGAATGCTGGGAGACAGAGACCTCTGGGTATTTCCACACAACCCTGCTGCTGCTTTATATGAATGTAGTGTTCGTTTAATCAGATCATCTATGGCACTGATGAGCGTTTCAAGTTACAGACACTCTTTGAACTTGTTCAGAATCTGAATAATTCATTCAACGTATAACAGAAATAGCATATGGATACAATGAAACAGACTAAAATCGAATGACTGTGATTTAGAGAAATGCAGTTGAGGTCAAAAGTTAACATACACCTTACAGAATCTTCAAAATGAGAGGGTTCACACAAAATGCATGTTATTTTTTTTATTTAGTACTGACCTGAATAAGATATTCCACATAAAGGACGTTTACATATAGTCCACAAGACAAAATAATAGTTGAATTTATAAAAAAATGCCCCTGTTCAAAAGTTTACATACACTTGCTTCCTAGTACACTTGATTGATAGTTGTTCATGAGTTGTTCTTGTTTGTCCTGAACAGTTAAACTGCCTGCTGTACTTCAGAAAAGTCCTTCAGGTCCCACAAATTCTTTGGTTTGTCAGCATTTTTGTGTATTTTAACCGTTTCCAACAATGACTGTATGATTTTGAGATCCATCTTTTCACACTGAGGACAACTGAGAGGCTCATATGCAACTATTACAGAAGATTCAAACGCTCACTGATGCTCCAGAAGGAAACAATGCATTAGGGGGTGAAAACTTTTGAACGGAATGAAGATGTGTACGTTTTTCTTATTTTGCCTAAATATCATATTTTTTCATTTAGTACTGCCCTTTAGAAGCTACAGATGATACTTACATGTTTTCCAGAAGACAAAATAAGTAAAATTTACCCTGATCTTCAAATTCAAAAAGTTTTCACCCCCTGGCTCTTAATGCATTGGGTTTCCTTCTGAAGCATCAGTGAGCGTTTGAACCTGCATATAATATAATAGTCCCTCAGTTGTCCTCAGTGTAAAAAGATGGATCTCAAAATCATACAGTCATTGTTGGAAAGGGTTTAAATACACAATGTTGCTGAAAACTCAAAGAATTTGTGGGACCTGAACGATTTTTCTTAAGTTTAACTGACACTGTTCAAAACAAACAAGGGACTCATGAACAACTATCACTAAACAAACAAACAAAACAAAAAACAAAACAAAAAAAAAAACACTGTGGATCATTCCGGTATCAACACAGTATTAAAAATCAAGTGTGTGTAAACTTTTGAAAGGGGTCATTTTTATAAATTCAACTATTACTTTCTCTTGTGGTGGACTATATCTATATAAAAATGTATTTTTTTTTTTTTTTTCATGTCTTTTTATTCTCTTATTCAGGTCTATAACATGCATTTTGTATGATTCCCTCTTATTTTGATAAAATAATAAACATTTTGCAGATTCTGCAAGGTGTATGTAAACTTTTGACCTCAACTGTATCTAGCACAGAAATGCTGTTCATTTAAACATTTTAATCATCCAAAAATCCTGATAAAAGTATCAGTTTTCCACCAAAACATATTAAGCAGCGCACAACTATTAATAATAAGATGTGAAGCTTTGCATCACAGGAATAAATTACATTTTAAAATATATTCATAGAAAACTCATATGTGACCCTGGACCACAAAACCAGTCATAAAGGTCAATTTTTTGGTCAAATTGAGATCTATACATCATCTGAAAGCTGAATAAATAAGCTTTCCATGGATGTTTGATTTGTTAGGATATGACAAAATACAACTATTTGAAAATCTGGAATCTGAGGGTACAAAAAAAAATCAAAATATTGAGAAAATCGTCTTTAAAGTTGTCCAAATGAAGTATTACTAATCCAAATGTAAGTTTTAATATATTTAAGGTAGGAAAGGTACAAAATATCTTCATGGGACATCCTTACGCAATATTCTATTTTTATAGAGTATTTTTTATAGAGTTTTGTCAATAATTTTGACCCATACAATGTATTGATGGCTATTGCTACTTACGACTGGTTTTGTGGTCCAGGGTCACATATCACATTATAATAATATTTCACAACATTACTGTTTTTGCTGTGTTTTATTCAAGTAAATGCAGCCTTGCTGAGCATAATCTGACCAACCCAAAACTTCTGAACATGTTCACAAAACAACTCATGAAACTAATATCAAAGTATCTCTATAACTGACCTTTTAGTGTGCACCAAACTACACTTAAATATGCCATTTAGTTTCAAAATCAACAGCTGTAGAGGAATTTTTCTTTTCGACTTTCAAATTTCTTATGTAACGTCATTCCCCAGCGCTGAAAGACAGTGACCAGACATGATTTTTGGATGGAGTTACATATTTTAGACAATCTGCTAGTTTAAATCAAGTCAGAGAGTAGGGGGGAAAAAACACCAAAACTTACAAGAATTCAATTTTCGATGAATCATAAAATAATAATCAGTGTCAATAAAGCTTACTTCGCTGAGGAAGACCATATGGGTGTCAGAAAACCTAAAAGCTCTATCACTCTTTCTTACTAGAGTAAATTACATTTCAACCAGTGCTAAAGCTGTTTTTCGCAAAGCCGTAAGACATTGGAGTTGTTGAACCCAAAGTGGTCTAACATTTGCTTTGATTCAATCAAACATCATTTAGCAAAGCAGATTTTTTCTATTGGAAAGAAATGAAAGGCCACACACAATTGTTCCCTCAGCCTTAATCCAGGCCTCTCCACCTGTTCACATGACTGTGTAGCTCACACACTGTCTTAGTCTCTTGGGGCCCCTCTGGTCCCCACAAAAACGTCTTGCTGGTTTTGATTTTATGAGGTTGGGACACCCTCTCAGTGCTCATTATTTTGGGGTGGGGGCTGAATGGCACTCCAGCCCTTGTTTGGAATAAGCAAGGATTTCCTTTGATTTCTATAGCATGTCGCATGTCATTCATCATGGACTGTGTAATTCTGTTGTCATCACAGGCTTTTCTAGACCTTGTTTTGGATCGGCATGGCTCAGACGTTGTTCTGATGCGATAGCCAAAAGAAGTTCCATAAAACGATGGCAGGACGCTAAGAGTGGGAGAGGGATTTCTGTGCGTCGAGGTAGATGGGAACGTTAGCGCTGTAGCTGTGGCCGGATAACGTGTTTTGACGATGAGTTTGCCGTCAGATGCTTTGTATGAACTTCTGTTTCTCCTGTATATGACTTCAGTCTTCTCTGTAATGTCATATTCTTGCTTGTTCTCCACAATATTAAAAGATCCATCAATGTTGCATTGATTTTCCACGATTTCAAGTTGTCTGTCGTCATCTGTGACGTCTCGTGGACGTCTTTCCTCGGTCACGTCATTCTCAGGAGTATCTTTCTGCATGTCATTCTCTACATCTCTAATATCACATCGTAAGCCATCTGTGAAATCATTTTGTTCTGTTTTACTGACGGTGATGTCTTCTTTTTGGCTCTCCATGCTGAGTTCCTCTGTGACGTCTTGCTTCTCGTCTATCCCTGAGCTGCTTTTTAAGGAAAACAAATTGTCAACACTTAAGGGAAAAAGGTACAAAACCACTTTCAGCTGAGTGTTTAGGCCTACATCACATCTTGTCTGACCTGAAAAAACATTCCAGCCAAGTAACACGCAATGCATGAGGACTATAAAGTTTACATATTTGTTCACAGATTAAAAGACTGGTTTGTCTGGAGGGCAAAATAATTTTACAGCATATTACTTTTAAAACTATGCGGTCTCAGATGTCCAAACGTTGTAAGGAGTGATTGCATCCTAAGGCTAGGCAAACCAGAAATCCCTTCTCGATTGCTGCACCCTGGAGACCTATGTTCAGAGAAACGAGTTTTGCTAGCCCAGAACATGAGCGAAACCTGCAAATTCCAAATGTGAAATGATATTTGCAGCCTGACCTACAGCTGTATTGCAGCTGCTATGATACAGAGATACAAAGAAACATGCAGCGAACAGGGAAGTCATGGGAAACGAAAAACATATATGTGAAAATATGTACAATTGTCTATTGTAATTTGCGTAGCTTGGAGAACTTACACACTATTAGCTGTCTGAAAATGCTTTTACATTACAAGAGGGCATTAGTAAATCTTTGTTAGTCAGTGATGCTCATTTTTTGATTTTTAATTTATTAAAAATGCATTAAATACAGTTGACGTCAAAAGTTTACATACACCTTGCAGAATTTGTGAAATTATTTTACCAGAATAAGAGGGATCATATAAAATGCATGTTATTTTTTATTTATTTTTTTACACTAAGGACAATTAAGGGACTCAAGGTTCAAACACTCACTGATGCTTCAGAATGAAACACAATGCATTAAGAGCCTGGGGGTGAAAACTTTTGAACAGAATGAAGGTGTGCATTTTTTTTATTTTGCCTAATAGCATTTTTTGTTCATTTAGTACTTTCTTTCAGAAGCAGACGATACTTACATGTTTCTCAGAAGACAAAATAAGTTACATTTACCCTGCTTTTTAAATTCAAAAAGCTCTTAAAGCCCCACTAAGGAACTTTTTTTTACCTTAAAATAATGTTTCCGAACTCATGTCAGTGGTTCATCAACTCATAACAGGGTGAAACGGCACTTTCGTATTCACTTTGCGACCCTCTATCAGCCATAACAGCACTATGTAAGTTTGGGTCGTCGGGTCGCGGTTTTGTAGTTCAAATGATACTACAAATGCGACTTGCTTCACGGCAAGCTTCACAAAAGGTTTTCATACTTTTATAAAGTCATACAACATACTCTACCTTGTCACTCGACATCGTTATTTCCAAAGCCGCTCCTGGATAGCCTTTCAAACAAATAACGTGCATGTGACACGACGGTAGGCTAAATTATTTACGACAGCGGTAATGGACAATTCCGCTTCTAACCTGTAGAGGGAGCATTGAGGGAAAAGTTGAGGAAAGTTACTTAGTGTTGCTTTAATGCATCATGTTTTCTCTGGAGCATCAGTGAGCGTTTGAACCTTATGTAATAGTTGCATATGAGTCCCTCATTTGTCCTCAGTGTGAAAAAATAAATCTTAAAATCATACAGTAATTGTTGGAAAGGGTTCAAATACACAAAAATGCTTTAAAACCAAAGAATTTGTAGGACCTGAAGGATTTTTCTAACAGCGGACAGGGACAAACAAGGAACTCATGAATAACTATCACTAAACAAACAAACAAACAAACAAAAAAAAAACACAGCTATGGATCATTCATATTAAAAGTCAGTATTAAAAATCAAGCGTATGTAAACTTTTGAACGGGGCAATTTTTATCAATTAAACTATTATTTTCTCTTGTGGACTATATGTATGACTAATGATCTTATTCAGGTCATTACTCTATAAAAAATAACATGCATTTTGTATGATTCTTGTTATTTTGGTAAAATAATTTCCATTTAGCAGATTCTGCAAGGTGTATGTAAACTTTTGACCTCAACTGTATGCACACAATGACTTGAATACCTCTTCTACAATAAGCATGTTTGTAATTTCTGTATTCAATTTCATACTAAGATTTTTCTGGGGGCATAAAATAAAAAATGGCTTTGTGATAGAATTCTGCTGACATCATAAAAAAAAAAGCCTTAATGTCATGAAAATATTATATCTAAAATATATAAATACATCTCTCAATCTATATAATAATGTATCTATATAATAATAATAATAATATTTGTAGAATACATTTTAACTTGATTCAAATATAGGTTGTAAAATTTAATGTGGTGCAACTCACAAAAAAAGTAATTTTCTCTATTTTTTTTGACAGAAATGTATACTTTTATTCAGAAAGGATGTGTTAAATCTATCAAAAGTGAGAGTAAAGACTTATATTATTAGAAGATATTTCTATTTTTAATAAATGCTTGAATGATTGATCACAGAAAGAAATTATATTTTTAAATATGTTAAGTAGATTTTAAATTGCAATAATATTTCACAAATTTACAGTTTTTTCTGTATTTTTGATCAAATAAATGCAGCCTTGATGAGCATACAAAACTTGTTTAAAAAACATTAAAACAAATCTTACTGATCCTGATATAAATCTTACTCTATCCCTCTATCCTGGACAAATGAATAGCCTATATCATAGAGGACCTTATGGGAACCCCTCACCACAGGGGCTGAGACAATGTTCCTATACTCTGATGACGGCCCTGCAGCTCTGTAATACCTCTTGAGTGCAGTTGTTGAGTTAAATTTACTTCATCTGTGAGCATCAGGTTAATGCCATTCCTAGCATGAGTTACTCTAGTCTGGCCTCCTCTATTGTGAGTTTCCATGGAAGTGAGAACATCACACTGTCACCAGCTGAATGCCAGACACTAACCACACAGCTAACAGTGACACTTAATACTGCCTCAGTGCCACAGAGGACTCATCATATCACTCATGAATCCTCATTAACTGCTTAAAAGGATGGATGAATGATTCCATTATTTTTGGCATTTAAATATGCTGGCCAACTATTTCGTTTCATGTAGTTTTTAAGAGCTTTACCCTCAACATGTTCTCACTCTCAAGGCGTCCAATACTGCTGCATGTTTAAGAGACATGCTATCAATGAGAAACATTTGCCATTTATAGAGTGCTGCAGCCTTCAGGGCTGATTTTATTATGGTAAAAGTGTAGTAACCATGTTTTTTTTTTGCTACTGAGTACATATTGAGTACATTTGTATAATCACAGTTTTACTACAAGTACCATGGTTATACTATGGTCAGTGTAGCAAAACCATGGTTAATTTGTGGTTACCATAGTTTAACTATGTTTTTTTTTTGTAGTAAAAACATAATTTATTTTCATAAGGGGTATTTTTTGTAGGACAACCCAGAATCACCCTGGTTCCCTTCACAAAAACCCAATCCACCTTATTCTTCAACGGGGAACTATGCATATGTGCAAGACTTCCGGTTCATTAGCCGCTATAAGGAAAAAACGAGAAGAATAACAACTTGCAGTTAAAGGTAAAATTGTTTGCACTACAAACGTGTGTTCATAACTAAGATAATACATTAAAATAATATGGTAAGACTCACGACTTTGCAATATCACGCAGCAAAACGAGCTGTTTTGTACAGCTAAAAATAGCTAGTCACGGATGAGACTGGAAGACGGACCCATAAAAGTTACAATTGGCTGCACCCACTCTTATGGGAAAAATAAGATGGATAGGATTTTTGCACTGCCTTTTGGATTGCAGAAAATAAGCTCAGTGATCAACAAATGTTTATGATTCTTACAAAGAATATAGAAATATCTAATATAAACACTCTATCCACCTTATTTTTCCACAGCCGTTTGTACATTTTATGGGTCTGGTTTCTGGTCTCATCTGCGTTTAGCTATATTTAGCCGTACAAAACAAGAATAATTTTGTCACTATGATATGTTGAGGTATGATTTTCAATTTGAACACCTACAAAATCTAACTATTTCTCAGTTTCTAATTTGCCACCCCTTAGAAATGTGTAAACGTTAAAGCCACTGGTTCACTCACATTTCTCGAACTGGTGAAGTTCATAATCACATTTGAATGAGATATCAATGCGTTCATGGAGTGCAGGTTTGCCAGGTTTTACAACAAAACTCAACCAATTGCTACCCAATCACGTTTCAGAGAGGGTCCCACAGTAAAAATTACATTCCGGTGGAAAAAAATAACATTTTTGGTGGGGTTCCCACTGGTAAAATTCCATTCCAGGGCCTAAATATCACGTTATTAGGGTCGCTTCAACCCAAAGATATGAAAAACAACCAGTGGCAACAGTGTTAATATAGTCCAATTCTGCAGGAAAACCAAGGACATGGCAACACTGATGGAGCTGTAAGATTTCCAGCTATTTAAGGAGTAGTTTACAAAAATTTACAGATAATGTACTCACCCCCTTGTCATCAAAGATGTTCATGTCTTTCTTTCTTCAGTTGTAAAAAAAAAAAAATGATGTTTTTTGAGGAAAACATTTCAGGATTTTTTTTTCTTATAATGGACTTCTATGGTGCCCCTGAGTTTGAACTTCCAAAATACAGTTTAAATGCAGCTTCAAATGGCTCTAAATGATCCCAGCCGAGGTATAAGGGTCTTATAGCGAA
This sequence comes from Garra rufa, assembly GCF_049309525.1. Classification (NCBI taxonomy): domain Eukaryota; kingdom Metazoa; phylum Chordata; class Actinopteri; order Cypriniformes; family Cyprinidae; genus Garra; species Garra rufa. Next base: position 11,551,477 of record NC_133375.1, read on the forward strand.
ACAATCGGTTATTTTCTAAAAACATTTACAATTTATATACTTTTTAATCTCTACACAGAGTACACACTGAGCTAGACGAGCATTTGAGGTTAAAAAGTATATAAATTGGAATTTTTTTTTTTAGAAAATAGCCAATCATTTTGCTAGATAAGACCCTTCTTTCCTCGGCTGTGATCGTTTAGAGCCATTTGAAGCTGCATTTTGGAAGTTTAAACTCAGGGGCACCAAAGAAGTCCATTATATGGAAAGAAATCCTGAAATGTTTTCCTCAAAAAACATAATTTCCTTACGACTGAAGAAAGAATGACATGAACATCTTGGATGACAAGAGGGTGAGTACATTATCTGTACATTTTTGTTCTGAAAGTGAACTACTCCTTTAAGACAGACGCTTTTTGTGCAGTATAGAGTGTTTTCATGACGTGTCATCAATTGGCCATATTGGTGGCACTGAACGTAAACAATGCCATTGAAGCAAACGAAACTCACAAATTTAGCTGATTATTGGTCTGAATTTTCTGCTGAAAATGATCAATTATTGTCATGTTTTGTGCTGTACTAATCGTTCAGACCGGGAAAAACAATTGGATTACTATAGACTGCCAAAAGTTATAACAAACCAAGGAGAAGAGTGCAAAAAACTGTCAACAAAAGGCGTTTGTGGTAGGCCTACTGAACCAGGATTTCCACAAAATGCATGTTTGTTCTTATCAATTCCAGTCAGGTAGGGGAAATATTAGAATACTATCTTAATTAATACTGCTCATATGTATCTTTACCACCTATTCATTTTGGTTTTTCAAAATATTGTGCCCTTCCTTATTACCAAGTCCTATATTAGTGGTTCTCAATCCTGGTCCTGGGGTGCCAGCATGACAAGATATGATTATGTTAAGGTATGCCACCCATAGAAGCGTGTAAACGTTAAAGCCACTGGCTCTTGCGTGTTTCTTGATAGTGAAACGATAAAGTTCATTATCGTATTTGAATGAGATATGAATGCGTTAACGGAGCGCAGGGTTGCCAGGTTTTCACAACAAAACCCACCCAATTGCTACTCAAAACTAGCCCAGTGGCTTTTCGGAGGGGATCCCCAAGTAGAAATCGCGTTACGGAGGGTAACATTCACATTTTTGGCGGGGTTCCACTGGTATTGGGGTCGCTTCAACCCGAGGATATTAAAACAACCCGCGACAACAGTGTTAAAGTAGCCCGATTCTATGTAAAATCTGAGGACTTGGCAACACTGACGGAGCGGTAAGATTTCGTGTCAAGTACACTGGCGCACTTTTCTTTTTAGTGATGGGAAGTTCGGATCATTTTACCGACTCGGATCTTTGAGTCTCGTTTAGCAAAATGAACGAATCTTTTTTTCGAGTCATTTCGTTCATTTTACCAAAATATAATTAAAAATTGCTTATTGCTAATTGCTTATACAAACGTTGATCACACTACAAACAAGATAAAAATATAAGCTATTAGAAACAAAAGATTGATGCATTGTTTACCTGTCTTCATGATTAGCTCCCTCACTTCTATCGTTCCTTCATTACGTGACAACCCCATATAAGCTTAACTAACGCAGTCTGAGCCGGAAACAGAATTGATTAGTTCATTAGTTATACTGGTGTTATTATGATGATCATCTATCAGGTAAGTTTACCTATTTTCCTGTCCAGGTGCTGTGTCTTCTCTCTGCTCCTGCGGCTGATATGATGAAGGCAGGTAGAGATGTAGTGATGGGGTTAGATTTAGACTCTCCTCTTCAGTAAAATGTTGAGGCCTATCTTGAAGGACGTTTTGGTCATCTTTTCTTCTCCAGAGAATCTTACAGACAGGAGTTTCTCCAACAAGAATGACATTATTGCGAATTAGCGTGTGAGACATGGACTGTGAGGATGATCTTTTAATTTGCTACTCTTGTTTTGTGTCGTGTAAGCATTTGACACTATTTACTTTGGGAAGGAGAACACAGCAACAACATTCTTCCGCTAGTTTACAACTTTGATCATGAGACCTTCAAGATGACATAAACAGTTTACTCAATCATGTTAAAGAGTTGGTTAACTCGAGTCTCAGATGCCATACAAAAATCTGAGGCCTACCTTGTTGCTTACAGAATATCTGTTGACTATCAGGAGAAACACATTTCTGAAGAAGTTTTTAAGTATTTAATTGTGTTTATTTCATATGGAAGTCATGCAGATTAAAATGTGCTGGTTTCTTTATCCAAACAGATTTGGAGAAATTTAGCATTACATGACTTGCTCACCAAAGGATCAACAATTGATGGATTTGCTTTCTACAAACACATAGCTTTTCACTTCACCGGATGTTAAACGAGTAGTGTGGATTACTTGTGAATTACTGTTTTGTTTTTATCAGATGTTTGGACTCTCATTCTGACGGCACCCATTCGCTCCAGAGGATCCACTGGTGAGCGAGTGATGTAATGCTACATTTCTCTAAATCTGTGCTGATGAAGAAACAAAATCATCTACATCTTGCATGGCCTGAGGGTGAGTACATTTTCTTTTTTTGGAGAACTATTCCTTCCAATTTAAAACACTAAAACAATCCAATTTAGTTTGTGCTTTTAATGGTTCAAAAATGCTATAGCTGTCACACAGAGAGACACCATGAAGTGTTTCATAGTGGTACCTGGTGTGCTTAGTGCTCGGCGTCCTGTCTGATTTTCTAGTGGGACAGTTGAAGGCCGTTGGCTTGAATCTGGCGTGACTCTCTGTCTGTATATACTGCTCCTTGCTCTCTGTCTCTCTCCTGTTCTTTTTATCACAGTGTATGCATCCCATACCTTCAGTTCACCCTCGGTTTCAACATGGTTTTCTCTACTGCTTTTCTGTCCTCTTGCAGAGGTGGAACGAGGCCTGTCTTTCTCGTCTTTATGGGGTGATGAAGTGGAGCAGTTGGCGGGTCGTGGTGACAGGACACATCGCACTCCACATGCTGTGAGAACATAAACAGAGATCTTAATAGGGCTTAAACTGCTTTAACTGCACCCGCTGCCAGCAACAACTGAATCTCAGTAATGTATTAGGCAAATTTGTTTAACTGTTAAGTAGCCGAATAATAAGCAGGATAATGTAGTTATATGGTTTTTATTGCAAAATAAACCTCTTTAATATGATCACCCTAATGGGTTTTATTTTGCAGTATTCACCGGCTGACCGTACATTATCCTTTGTATAACATAGTATAAGTAAGCAATAATGGACAGCTGTTGAATTATTGAAAAATAGTGCAAAAGTCTAGCCACGACTCAAAAGGGGATAATAAAAGTTCATTTAATTGGAAAAACATGGAAGTTGTTTGCTTTTATCCTAATAACCTATTGTATCCGGTTTCTATCCTATTGTAAGTCATATTTGTTTGCTTGATCATTGTCTTTGTGAGTTTGGGAAAATATAATATAATATAATATAATTAATAATGTATTCATAAGTAATTTAAAAAAATCATATAAAAAGAATAATATGTTTTGAGCATTCTAAATGATTATGGTTATAATTAATAATACAACTTTTATAAATATAACTTATGGTTAACAATATAATATTATAATTTATAATAATAATATATGGAAAGACATAATATTAGGGATAATATGTTTTTAAATACATTTTACTTTAATTATAATTAATATTATTATTGTAATTATTATTATAATATAATATATAATGAATAATGTGCAAGGGATAATTTGTTTCAAACTCATTATAAACAGATATTTATTGTTATAATTTATAATATAATAAAATATTAATAATATATGGAATGACAAAGAGATGATATGTTTTAAATACATATGCTTTACACAGATATGTGTGGATATTATATAATAATTGATAATATTAATATGTAATGAATCATGTGCAAGGGATAATTTGTTTTAAACACACTATAAATGGATAATTATGGTTATAATTTATAATATAAAAATAATATGAATAATATGGAATGACATGCAAGAGAGTATTTTACACAGACATGTATGGATATAACATAATATAATAGTAATTATATATTATTGAATAATGTGCAAGGGATAAATTGTTTCAAACGTTCTAAACTGATAATTATGGTTATAATTGTAACTATATGTAATTGATATTATGGATAATATGCAAAGCATAATATTGTTTAAACACATTTCACAAACAGATTGTTATGATTCGTGTGCAGGACAGACGAGACGTAGACAGGATATCAAGAACAATATATATTTAATAAAGTCTTCAGTAGATCAGACAGGAACACGGAGAACTTCCACACACACACACACACACAGTGACAACGTTAAGGACCGACGATTAACTGAAAACAGAGACTTTTAAAGGGTGACTAGGTGGATTAAACGCAGGTGACACAGATGACTATTACAAGGACAGGTGCAGGGAATAACAATGACGATGGGCTAAACCAAATGACAAAATGACAGGGGGAGACCAAATGGGAGAAACCAAAGACCAAAACAGACAAGAATGTAACATTACGCCCCCCTCCGAATAGGCGCGTCCTCACGCTGTAGAAAAAACGGGACACAAAAAGAGGGGCGAAAAAACAGAAAATTAGAGTCCATCATGGAGGCTTCGGCGGAGGACGCAACCCCAGGAGGGGAACCAAAACAAGTCAACATAGTCCAAGGGGGCGACGACGGTGGGAGGAGCCAGGGAGGAAACAGGAGGGACCCGGGGCAGGAGGAAAAGTGCAAGACCCAGACCACAGCCATGATGACGGCCCACAGTGGAGCCGACGGAGGGAGGAGCCATGGTGGAGGGAAGACCGCCGACTCCATGGGGCCGACCGACAGAGGCAGAGCAGGTGGAGGAGGAGCCCGAGGCGGAGACGGAGAGCCGAAGATCCAGGGTGACGCCGAGGATCCGGAGGGCCAAGGTGGAACAATAGGCTCTGGCGACCAAGGCGGAGGCGGAGTTCCGGAGGTCCGTGGCGGAGCCAGAGCGACAGAGGATGGAGGCTGTGCCCGCAGGAAGGAGGAGTCCCAAGGAGCCGGTGGGACGGCGTGACGAGGCGCAGCCGGAGGAGCAGAGTCCTGAGGTGATGATGGGGTGACAACTGACCAGGGCGGAGCCGAAAAGACGATGGAACCTGGTGGAGCTGGTGGACCGACGGGCGACGATGTAGACGAGGGCGCTGAGAGCCGTGGTGGAGCCGCGGGGTCGGAGGGCCGAGGCGGAGTCCTGGACTCGGAGGCTGGAGGCGGAACAAAGGGATCCTCCAGCCGAGACGTCGATGGAAGCTGGCAGCCCCGCGGCGAGCCCACTGCACAGGTGTTGGACTGAGGGTGAGCTGAGAGGCTGTCAGGGGACAGCGGTGGCAAGTCAGACATGGATGTAGATAGAAGAGGGCGGGTGGGCGGGAATTCCAGGAAGACAGGTAGTTCATAACTGTTGGATACTTTGGAAAAAAAGTCAATTAAATCCCCAGAATGATGCTCAAGCTCACCCCCAGTGGTGCAGTGGGCAGGGCTCTCTATCGCCCTCTCTTGCTCCACGTGACAATCCACCGTCACAGATGTTGTAGTCGGCTCTCGCACCTGGTCCGATGGGTCCGGCTCTGGCTCTGTCGCTCTCGGCTCTGGCTCTCCATCGTCGGTGGGCTCGGGCTGCAACTCCGCTTGTCGGGGTGATGTTTGGCTGGGTTCTGAGTCTGGTGTGGGGCTGGTGTCATCCTCCGCATCCAACGAAGATCTGCTGGACACCAGCACCCACACGATGTAATCAGCGATGCTCTCTCGAGGACCTTCCCCGGACAGCTGCGCCTTGATGGTGTCGTTTAATCCGTTGCGGAAGAACGTGCATAAGCAGCTGTCCGGGTAATGTGTTGATGGGGCGAGGAACACAAAGTCTCTGATGTGGTCCTCGAGAGAGCGATCCCCCTGCTCCAGGAGAATGATTCGAACAGCGGGATCCATGACGAAAAAACAAAAAAAATAAACACCGGGGAAAAAAACGGGGAAAAAAGCAGGGGAAACACGCTGGGAAAACTGTATCGGTCGGTCCTTCTGTTATGATTTGCGTGCAGGACGGACGAGACGTAGACAGGATATCAAGAATAACAATCTATATTTAATAAAGTCTTCAGTAGATCAGACAGGAACACGGAGAACTTCCACACACACAGTGACAACGTTAAGGACCGACGATTAACTGAAAACAGAGACAGACTTTTAAAGGGTGACTAGGTGATTAAACACAGGTGACACAGATGACTATTAATTACAAGGACAGGTGCAGGGAATAACAATGACGATGGGCTAAACCAAATGACAACAAAATGACAGGGGGAGACCAAATGGGAGAAACCAAAGACCAAAACAGACAAGAATGTAACACAGATATTATCGTTCTAATATAATATAATATATACTACCAGTAAGATTTTGAATGTTTTTTAAAGAGGTCTCTTCTGCTCACCAAGCCTACATTTATTTGATCCAAAGGACAGCAAAAACAGTACAATTTTGATTTCTTTTTGCTATTTAAAATAACTATTTTCTATTTGAATATATTTTAAAATGTAATTTATTCCTGTGATTTCAAAGCTGAATTTTTTGCATTATTAATCCAGTCACAGGATCCTTCAGAAATCATTCTAATATTCTGATTTGCTGTTCAAAAAACATTCATTATTATTATTATTATTATTATGTTGAAAACAGCTGAGTATAATTTTTTCAGGTTTCTTTGATGAGGTTTCTCTGAAATAGGATTTTAAAAATGTCTTTATCATCACTTTTGATTAATTTAAAGCATCCTTGCTAAATAAAAGTATTAATTTCTAAAATCCCCCTGCTCCAAGCTTTTGAATGGTATAGTGTATAATGTTACTAAAGCTTATTTCAGATTAATGCTGATCTTTGAAACTTTCTATTCATCAACGAATCCTGAAAAAAAAACATGTTTTATCTGTTTTTAATAATAATAATAATAATAATAATAATAATAATAATAATAATAATAATAATTGAATAGCAAATCATCATATTAGAATGATTTAGGAAGGATGATGTGACACTGGAGTAATGATTGATGCTGAAAATTTAGTTTTGATCACAGGAATAAATTACATTTTAAAATATATTCAAATAAAAAACAGCTATTTTAAATAGTAAAAATATTTTAACATTTTTACTGTTTTTGCTGTACTTTGGATCAAATAAAAGCAGGCTTGGTGAGCAGAATAGACTTCTTTAAAAAACATTAAAATCTTACTGTTCATAAACTTTTGACTGATAGTATATAATTTATAAAAAACATATTAAGCATGTGTAATGTAGTGTTAAAACATATATTTCATACTTTGCTTTACATTTGGCTTACATTTTAGAGAAGCCTTGACAAATAGTTACCTATGAGCAGAGCTTTTTTGGCTGTGAATGATTTCCTGGAGGTTTTGTCAGAGAGATTTCTTGAGTCTCTAAGGAATCTCCCCTGAAGCATGCTGTTGCTATAGGCACCAGTGTTTGGAGAAGATGATCCATGTTGATGTACTGGAAATGTTTTAAGAGGTGGGACCTCTCTCTGGTTTGTGACTTGGAGCTGTAGTCTTTGTTTCACTATGGAGTTCCATGCCATTGAGCCTGCTGTTCTGATGGATCCTGTGTGGGCTCTAAAACGTCTCACGGGACAGAAATGCATCGCATGCCTGTGCCCATTTTTGTTAGAGGGTCAACATGGTTACACCTAGAGAATGTAAGGAGAAAGAACAAAAGAGAAAGTATAAACATAAATCTTGTGCTAAAATGTGCTGTTATTTCTGTTATGTATTATCTTTTGAACTATGTCCTAAACTTTAACGCAATTACTGTGCCACTGGGGACATATTTATATAAAGGGTATTTGAGATTTCCAAAGATATGTTCTGGTCAAACTCAGCTAAATTAATGATGACTTGATTATTTACACAACAGAAAGAAAATGATCAAGTTGCAATCTAACAAGATGAAAATAAAGAGCTGAATGTACCCTTAGAGATTTTTTAACTACTTCTGAAATTTCATCATTATAATACCAATAATATTTCAAACAGAATGGATTATACTGAGCGTCTAAAGGGATAAAACTTTTCCGTTCCACCAAGAAAATTTTTGTTCACTTTCAAAACATTTGTGAGTTATGAAGTCAAAATTGCATGCTATAAACCTGCAATTGAGAGTTATAAAGTCTAAGTTACGAAATATAAACTCAAAATTGCGAGTTATGAAGTCAGAATTGTGAGATATAAACAATTGCAAGTTATAAAGTCAGAATGTCATGATATCAATTCACAATTGAGAGAAATAAAGTGAAAATTGTGTGAAACAAACTACCAATTGTAAGTTATAAAGTCAAAATTGCATGATATGAACTTATAATTGAGAGTTATAAAGTATGATTTATTAAATATAAACTCACAAGTTTCAAGTTATAAAGTAAGAATTGTAAGATATAAACAATTGCAAGTTATAAAGTCAGAATTGCGAGATAAAAACTGACAATTGGAAGAAATAAAGTGAAATTGCATGAGAGGAACTACCAATTGTGAGTTATAAAGTCAAAATGGCTTGATATATATCCTGCAATTCTGACTTTTTTTCTCACAATTCTGAGATATAAACTCACAATTTTAAAAAATAAAGTCAGAATTGCGAGATATAAACTGCAATTGTGAGTTATAAAGTCAAAATTGTGTGATGTAAACTCGCAACTGTGAGTTATAAAGTCAAAATTGTGTGATATAAACTCACAACTGTGAGTTGTAAAGTTAAGTTATAAGTTATAAACTCAAAATTGCAATTGCAAGTTATTAATTTTGTGGTATAAACTCACAATTGAGTTAGGAAGTCAGAAATGCGTGATATAAACTAACAACTGGGAGAAATAAAGTGAAAATTGCGTGATAGGAACTACCAATTGTGAGTTTCTCCAATCCTGACTTTTTTTCCACAAGTCTGAGATATAAACTCACAATTGCAAAAAATAAAGTCACAATTGCAGTTGTGAGTTACAAAGTCAAAATTGTGTGATGTAAACTCGCAATTATGAGTTATAAAGTCCAAATTGCTTGATATATATTCCTCAATTCTGACTTTATTTCTCACAATTGGGAGTTTATATCTCTCAATTCAGACTTTTTTTGTGAGTTATTGTCACAATTACGACACAATTTAATATAAACTCAAATTTTGATTTTTTTCTTCAGAACTGCATTATATCGAAACATAAACTCACAATTGTGAGAAATGGTCAAAATTCCGAGATAAAACCCTGCAATTCTGACTTCTCGCAAATACGAGTTTATATCTTGCAATTCTGACTTTTTTTGTCACAATTGTGACAGAATTCAGAATTGTGAGATAAAACTTGTGAGATAAAACTTGCAATTACAAGTTAAGTCCAATTCTAAGTTTTCTTAGAATTGTGAGTTTATATGTCATAATTGTGAGAGATGTAAACTCACAAGTGCAAAAAAAAAAAGTCAGAATTGTAAGATAAAAATTCACAATTACCTTTTTTATTTTTTGTTCAGTGGTGGAAATGGGTTTCCATAGTAGATGGAAACAATATGAGATGGTAGGAAAAATGGCCGTACATTTAACGGTAAAAAAAACTGTAAAAATGCTACAGTAAAAACCTGTTAAATGGTTCTATTTACATTTTTTTTACAAAACTTTTGCATTCCACTAAGAAAATGTGTTCGCTTTCTAAACATTTGCATTCTTTTGCAAAAACTTTTGAATGTAAACTCAAAACAATAATATGAGAGAGTAGGAAAAATTACTTTTTAATGCTTTTGTGTTCGTTTGCAACTTTGCATCAGTTCGCTTACCAAATGTTGAGCTTTGCAAGTGAATGCAAGTTGAGATGGAAAAACAATATTTCAATGCATTTATGGTTGAGCACAAATTTCTTGTGTTAACACATAACTTTTACAAGAGAATGTGCAAGTTTTAAAAGTGAATGTAAAGTTCCCCTTTGGGAACGTCGAGCTGCGTCAGAACGCTTTGCTTTGGGAACGCCTCCAGCGTGACCACGCTCTGAATCACGTGTGTAATGTGTAATGCAATAGAGAAGCGCGTGTGACGTCACGGACAGGGTGACGTCAGGAACCAGGAAGCTATAAAGCACGTGCGGTGAATGCAGCCGGCAGCTTCTGTCTTTCAGTCGCGCTCTGTGTGTATGTTTGTCCGTCAGCACTGTTTTTCATGGCCAGTTTGCTCTACTTTTATTTGAGTGCTGACATAGATAGAGAAAATAAAATGGCCAATAGCAAGCAGTTTAAACATTGTTTTCCTCCATACCAACGTTACATTACGGCTGAGGACACACACACTTTGTGTGTTGCTTGCTTGGGGGCGAGGCATGCCCAGTCAGCCTTTGAGGAGGCTGATTGTGTGCATTGTTTGCCCTTTTCTGGTGTGGAAGCCCGCACCGTGGCTTCTTCCCACCAGGAGGAGCACTCGTCCCTCTGTCTTTCTTCCTCTGAGGAGGAAGATACGGAGATGGTCGAGGAGGCTGGTCCCACGCCCTCACAGCCTGTCGAGTACGAGGAGTTGGTGGAGGTGGTCACCCATGCTGTTGCCAAACTCAACATCAGTTGGCCGGTCGTGGTGACCGGGGAGCAGAAAATTAAAACTAAACTTGACGAAAGGTTTCTGCGCCCCAAAACCCAACCTCCACGCCGAGGCCTGCCATTTTTTCCCGATCTCCATACTGAGGTATCGAGATCGTGGTCCAAACCATTCTCTGCTCGTGTTCACTCCCCTTCTGCTTCCACCTACTCCAATGTGGTTGGGGCACGTGAACACGGCTATGGGGCGATGCCACAGGTAGAACAGACGCTTTCTAGCTATCTGTCCCCTAGCTCGGCATCGTCCCTAAAGGCCTCGGCACTCCCCAGCAAGCCTCTCAGAACAACATCTTCCTTGCTGGGGAAAGGGTACTCATCATTTAGCAGTGTGGAAACTTCTACCAAATGTATCAAAATGGATCCTGCAGACTGTAGAAAGAGGTTACAAGATTTAGTTTGGCGCCCGGCCGCCATCTTTTCAAGGGGTTATGACCACTATCGTGGCCCCTCAGCAGGCTCTGATTATGGAACAAGAGGTAGAAACTCTCTTGAGGAAGGAGGCCATCGAGGTGGTTCCTCCTCATCTCATGTTCTACAGCCGCTACTTCATAGTTCCAAAGAAGGATGGAGGCTTGCGTCCAATTCTAGATCTCAGACTGCTCAACCGCGCAGTGCTGAGACTCAAATTCAAGATGCTTACTGTCAAGCAGGTCGTGTCTCAAATCAAGTCCAAGGACTGGTTTGTCACAATAGATCTCAAGGACGCAACACAGGAAGTTCCTCAGGTTCGCTTTTGGGGGCAAAGCTTACCAATACAGAGTTCTTCTTTTCGGTCTAGCACTCTCACCCCGAACTTTCACCAAGTGTGTGGATGCAGTGCTGGATCCTTTGCGACTCCAGGGCATCCACATTCTAAACTACATAGACGACTTGCTTATACTGGCCCAGTCAAGAGATGTGGCAGTTCGACATCTAGATGTCGTTCTTGCCCATATGAGAGCCCTGGGGTTAAGACTAAACTCCAATAAAAGTGTTCTTTCTCCAGCTCAGAGAACCACTTATCTAGGAGTAGTTTGGGATTCGACCACGATGCGGGCACAGATGTCTCCCGCTCGGATAGTGTCGATTCTCAACACAGTCAAGAGAGTCAAAATAGGCCGCTCACTCACTGTAAAGCAGTTTCAGGTTCTGCTAGGTCTCATGGCAGCTGCATCCAACGTTGGGGCAACCCACTCCGTTTGATCAAGGTCACGCGGCGCTGCCTTCGTGCCTTGGATATGTGGAGGAAGCCTTGTTTCCTCTCTCAAGGCTCGATGTTTGGAGCTCCATGTCGTCGTGTGACACTTACGACGGACGCTTCCCTCACCGGATGGGGAGCGGTCATGAGTGGCCGCTCAGCCCAGGGTCTGTGGACTGGATGCCACCTTACGTGGCATATCAATTGCCTGGAAATGCAGGCCATGTTTCTAGCTCTGAAACACTTCCTCCCAGACCTGAGAGATCACCATGTGTTGGTTCGAACCGACAACACATCGGTGGTCGCTTACATCAACCACCAAGGAGGTCTGCGGTCGCGCCCCTTGAACAAGCTGGCACACCAGATCCTTGTGTGGTCCCAGGGGAAACTCCTCTCGCTGAGTGCAGTTTATATACCTGGACATCTCAATGTGGGAGCAGACGTCCTGTCGAGGCAGGGGCTGAGGCCCGGGGAATGGAGACTCCACCCCGAGGTGGTGGAAGTCATCTGGAGCAAATTTGGGAAAGCCCAAGTGGATCTCTTTGCGAGCCAGGAGACGACACAATGTCCCCTTTGGTTCTCTCTCAGTCATCCAGCTCCCCTGGGACTGGATGCTATGGTACAGACGTGGCCGAGACGTGCTCCCGGGAGTTCTGGAGAGAATGCGCCAGGATATAATCCGCCTCTTGTTAGTGGCCCCATTCTGGCCGGGTCGAGTCTGGTTCTCATACCTGATTTCTCTCCTAGATGGCCCTCGTTGGGAAATTCCCGTCAGGAGGAATCTCGTCTCACAGGCAGGGGGTGCGATCCTGCACCCTCGCCCGGAGCTATGGAAGTTATGGGTGTGGCCCCTGAGGGGGCACAGCTCCTAGATTCCGGTCTCTCAACCGAGGTTGTTGAGACCATCCTCCAATCCAGAGCTCCCTCTACGAGGAAAATGTACACCAGGAAGTGGAATATGTTTGTCCTGTGGTGCAATCAGCACCAGATTAACCCAGTTCACTGCCCAGTTGGTTCAGTGCTGGACTTTTTGCAAGCCCGCCTTACGGCCGGTAACGCACACTCTACGCTGAAGGGCTACGTGGCGGCCATAGATGCCTTCCATGCTCCCTTCGGTGATACCTCCCTTGGGAGACTTCCCCTGGTGTCACGTTTCCTCCGAGGTGCGCTGAGGCTGAGGCCCCCAGTGCACTCACGCGTCCCCACGTGGGATTTGGCAGTGGTATTAGAAGCTCTATGTAATCCTCCTTTCGAGCCCATTGAGGAAATCACGGACAGGCTTTTGTCCTTTAAAACCGCCTTTCTGTTGGCTATTTCCTCTCTGAAGAGAGTTGGTAATCTTCAGGCCCTCTCAGTGCCCCCTTCCTACCTGGACTTTGCCCCTGGGATGGTCAAAGCTTTCTTACACCCTAAATCGGGTTACGTACCCAAGGTGCCCTCAGTAGTACCACGGCCCGTTGTGCTCCAGGCCTTCTGTCCTCCCCCCTTCATGGAACCGGGACAACAGAAGCTTAACTGTATGTGTCCTGTGTGAGCACTGGACACATACGTCCACAGAGCTGCCCTGTGGAGGAAGACGGACCAATTATTCGTATGTTTCGGTCCCCATAATAGAGGTCTTCCAGCTTCTAAGCAAACACTAAGTTGGTGGATTTCGGATGCCATTTCTATCTCTTATAAGTCTTCTGGTTGCGGCGTCCAAGGCTTTCCTAGCAGGGGTTCCCCTGCAGGATATTTGTAACGCTGCGGGATGGTCCACGCCACTTACATTTGTGTACATCTATGAGTTAGACCTCCCCCTCACTCCGGGCTCCCACGCCCTCCATTCTGATGCACCTACTACCAGTAGGACTATTTAATCTAGGCTACTTTTGCCCTTTCTATAGGAAGCCACTCCTTTCTCTGCTTCACTAGCAGCAATTATTCTGGGCTACTTTCGCCCTTTTCAAGAGTGGGCTGAGGCCGCTCTTTCTACTCGGGCTTCTTTTCCCCTTTCTACAAGTCGGCAGGGGCCGCTCCTTTCTCTGCTTCACTAGCAGCAATTATTCTGGGCTACTTTCGCCCTTTCCAAGAGTGGGCTGAGGCCGCTCTTTCTACTCGGGCTACCTTGCCCTTTCTACAAGTCGGCTGAGGCCGCTCCTTTCTCTGCTTCTCTAGCAGCAATTATTCTGGGCTACTTTCGCTCCTCTCTCCTGCCTCTCGGCAGCCATTTGAGCATTCCTGCCCCTCTCTACCTGCTTCACACAGAGCAGGGCTTTGGAATTCTGGCGGCGTGGGCATATCGTTCCCAAAGCGTTCCGACGCAGCTCGACGTTCCCGAAGGGGAATGCCTCGGGTTTCGTATGAAACCCTAGTTACTCGAGGGAACGAGACGCTGCGTCGCCTACCACAATTCCGGCATCCCTGCAGCGCTCCTTTTGGCAGAAGCTGCCAGCTGCATTCACCGCATGTGCTTTATAGCTTCCTGGTTCCTGACATCACCCCGTCTGTGACGTCACACGCGCTTCTCTATTGCACTGATTACACACGTGATTCAGAGCGTGGTCACGCTGGAGGCGTTCCCAAAGCATGGCGTTCCGACGCAGCGTCTCGTTCCCTCGAGGAACTAGGGTTTCATACGAAACCCGAGGCATTTCTGTATGGATGAAAAGTAAAAACATGTCTGTAAAGAAAAAAAAGAATACCAAATAAAACAATATTCAGTGTTTCCCCTTTTGTTTCCAGCTTTTGATAATCAAATGAAAGCATAAACATTTATTTATTTTTAATCAAATGAAAAATAAACCCTTTTCATTTTTGGCAAACAAACAGAGGTTTACTGTTAAAATCAATACATGGAAGAAAAATTATATTCAGTTTAAAACGTTTAAATAATAATTGTAGTATTTTTTTCTACAATTAAGTGGTTAATCTTGTTGTAATATTTATTTTTTATCATATATATTGTTTTATGTCAATTATTTAATTAGGAATATATAAACAGCTACATTATACTGTACAAAAGTAATACAAGACTAATATTGTTCTGTTAAACCGTACTTTTATTTTGACAGGTTGCCGTGAAGTTTCTGTGTGTACAGTATGATATGATGCTAGTTTTCTCAAATGAAACGGTAAAAGTGACACTCACAGCAGCTTTGGAGATTGAGTTTATCTGTTCATGTGAGATGCAAAGGCCAAAAATTAGCGGGAGCATCACGCGTGCTTCACTATGCCTGTAGTAAAAAAAAAAAAACGCGTCTCCGCCATTCATACATACAGAGGCAAACGGAACATGCAAGATTCATATTAAAACGGTCTTTTGCATTTCAGTTTTCACAGACACTAGTCCATATCGCGATTTGAATTAAGTGACAGACCAACTTTTGATTTATTAATCCAAAAATCGACGAATTACGTGGCATTTCGCGCTATAGTAAATTCCGTTTTTATGAATGGAGTCCGCTAGACGTAAACGCGTGACCATGTAGTGACAGAAATGACATGCCTTCGTGTAAATAAGATAAATAACATAAGGCAATTTAGTTTGTTTAATAAAAGAACAATGACCTGTTCTATAGGAAAGATAACCTTAAATGACTTCTATTGTGATCTGGCGCTATATCGAAAATAAAATGAACATGACGTTCAAGGGGGGCGGGAGGTGCCGTTGGGGGGGTGGGCCGCCCCCCTAAAATAATGGTAGGGGAAACACTGAATATTCAATATTCATTTGATTTATCTGAAATATTGCATAAGAAATTGCTTAATTTTCATGTTAGAGATTAGTGCAGCACCCAAGGACATGGCCAAAATGCCATTGTAATAATAGAAAACTAACTACAATTATATCCATTGTAGGTTTAAAATTTAATCCAATATATTAAGACATAAAACAGGGTCATTAAAATGTACTAGAATGAGGAATAACCCTTCTAAACCGGGATTATCCATCAGTCTGTGCCAGCATGACTCATTTAAGGAATGTAAGTCACAGCTGCATCTGCTGTAAGTAACCCATGTGTTCTCTGCGTCTAACTCCCTCTCGCTCAACGTTTGATGTTTTATGATTTTGGACAGTCAGTTAAACTATAATCCCATGATGAAAAGGCTTCTGGATGGCATATGGAATGTGAGGTCATAGTACACCAATAAGGGCATCATCATTAGTCTATAATTAGCTCATCTTGAAAAGTCGTGTGGGATTTATTTTTCTCTCTGTGCCTCATGTTGCAACAAGACGTTCAGACAAGCTTTAGGCAATTAACTATGTTTCTATTCATTATGTTCAACATGATAAAGAGCATGTTACACAACTGCTTTCCCAAAGCAACAGATTACGAGCTGCTTATTATGTTTTGCATGCCATGCATCGATATGCTAATAATATACGGCCTGAAAGGTTTCCTTTCCTTCATTTTGTTCCAAACCCATATGACCTTCATTTATCTTCAGAATACAAATTAAGATATTTTTGATGAAATCCGAGAGCTTTCTGAACCTGCATAGACAGCAACGTAGCTATCACGTTCACGGTCTAGGACATTGTTAAAATAGTCCATGTGACATCGGTGGTTCAACCGTAAGTTTATGAAGCTACGCCGGAAATAATTTTTACATGCAAAGAACAAAAATGCAGATGAAAAGTATTCTCATAGCTTCATAACATTATGGTTGAACCACAGATGTCACATGGACTATTTTAACAATGTCCTTAGTACCTTTCTGGGCATTTCTGTCTACACAGGGTCAGAAACCTCTCAGATTTAATAAAAAATGAAGTTGTTGATATATTAACGTTAACTTTAATATCAATTAACATTACAGTTCAAGCGACAAGAAGCTAGGTTTGACAATGTATCTAGTCTGTGATGTTCAGAATAGGCAGAAATGCATGGAGAAGGACCCTCATTACACCATTCCTGTGCTTCCACAAATACACAACATCTGTAAATCCTTAAATGATCCGCCAACCAGAGATACATATATTCCCTTTCATGTGGCCCAACCCTGAAAAAGGATTGTTCATAAAAACCCCTCCGGTTCCTTTGAGAAACTGGAAAACAAGTAGGAAGATTTCCTCACAGGCTTCGAACTGTTTGTTTGAGAAGGTTGCTCTCTTACCTGCTTGTGAAATTCAGGTCCAAAGTGATTCTTCTGCTTTTAAACAGTGTTGTAAACTCCAGTTCAGTGGAGTAGATGTCTCTTTGCTGGAGGTTTGACCATCTTTGGAGTTTCCTTGGAAACTTGCAGCTTTGGTCTGTGGTTTGTTTAGAGTCTGGTGGCAAAGGTGAATGAGCAAGACCTATTATGTAGTCAATGGATACAACAACAAAACCTCATATGAGCGCTATGTAATTATGTGTTTCGGTGTTAAACCGGGGCGCCGTTTCCAATAAGAATACTCAGCGTTTCCATGATTTCTTTTTTGATTTCGATCCAGGCAAATGTGTTCACATGTGCAGCGTGATTGATCTATGCATCTGTAATCCACATTCTGCTCATTTTGTCATTTGAAAAGCTGTAGGAACTGCAAAAACACCATCTAAAGATTGTGAAACACATCACAGATGGATTAACATTCTCGTTCCCGTTCCCCTCCCCAGCCTCCCGCCCATTGTTAAACTGTCAGGGTATGATGATGGCTGCTAGCTAAAGAAAAGCATGTTTTAGATTTATAAGCATGTGTATTCATTCCAACAGCATGTACCTTTGTTTCCAGTAACAATAATGCTTTGTCAATCTATTACAACTATGCAAAAGTGGCCTGATATTCAGAATTTTGAATGCTATCACAAATCTCATTCTTAAATCTCATTACCTTGCCAAATGTGCCCAGTTTGTCTGTCAGCACATTGGCCAATGCAAGCCCCTATGCTCCTTTAGTGCCGCTGACCTGTTTCAGTTCTACAAATGTACTTTACCTTGCAGTACAGGTGATGTAATGTCCACTGAGAGTATGCTTGCAAAACAGGTTCAAATAGTTGAACTGGAATATGATTTTAAATTTTGGCATTTCAGCTAGCAAGCATAATAAAATTGCTCTGTCTGATGGGTTTTACAATGAGGGAAATGTGGTTTAATCATTTTAAGTTCTTCAGAAATAGCTGGTTTTGTTCTTTCAACACCCTAGAAAATATATATACACTACACTAGGGCTATTCATTTAGATTGATTTGAGGGCCGGATTATCTAACTAAAGGATTTGAAAAGGGCCAAGGGGGTGGGGGCCATCCCGATCTCTTTTTAGAGGGGCCTATACAATTAAATTGAAATGCATATTCAGTAAAATGAAGTAATATTTATTTTACTGAATATCTATAAAACACCACCAACAACATTTTTTAAGCCTAATATTAGTGCTGCCTGTCAATCAATTTTTAAAAAATTATCACACATTTTTCTGTAATTAATCATAATTAATCACATATTTATATTGCCATAATTTCAAACTGAACCTCAAAGTAATGTAGAAACAACATAAAGTATATTTTAAGTAAGGGATAATGTACAGGCAGCCGGTAGTTACTGGTGTCTCTAAATGCATTTTCCCTCAGTTTTTACCGGTTAATTATAGCCGTTTAACATTACAGTATAATTGAAAGCCATTATTTTCAACATTTAATCTCTGAAATATTATGCAATTTTTAACTTAAGTGATTTTAAAACAATCTTCAAATAAACTATTAATTAAACTATACAGATTATTATTATATAGGCTACTGGTTATATGACTAAACTATCAGAAAAAGAAAAAATATATATATGTAATTAATATTCTTTTTATTAAAGCCAAGTATGAATCCCATCAAGTTAGTGTTTATATGCATTTTACATTTATTCCAAAATAATAACTCAAGGCATTAACAATTTAAACAATATATTTTATTTGTGAACTTATGTCCAGCAATTTTTTTTAATAGTTAACTTTTAACTATTTTTGAATTTAAACCACAAAAAAAAAAACTTAAGGTGGAAAATTATTTCAACATAACTAATTTTTCCAACATAATGTCTCATTACTTCGACATAACTCGTTATTTCAAAATAATATATCTTGTTATTTCAACATAATAACTCCTTATTTTGAGATATTATGTTGAAATAACAAGTAATATTGAAATACCGATGTCGAATGTAACTTAATATCTCAAAATAATAATTTTTATTTGTATATATTATTTTGAAATAACAACTTGATATCTAGAAATACGTTATGTCGAAACAACAATTTAATATCTCGAAATAACGAGTTATGTTGAAATAACTTATCTTGAAATAACGTTGTCGAAATAACTTAATATCTCGAAATAAGTTATGTTGAAATAATGAGTTATGTCGAAATAACGACTTAATCTCTTAAGATGAGTTATTATGTAGAAATAATGACTTAATATTTAAATTAACGAATAATGTCGAAAAAAGTACTTAATCTCTCTAAATAACGAGTTGTGTCGAAATAGCAAGATATTATGTTGAAATAACTACATATTATGTTAAAATAACAAGTTATGTTGAAATAACGTCTTTATATCTCAAAACAACGAGTTATGTCGGAATAACTTAATATCTCAAAGAAACAAGTTATGTTACAATAAGTTATGTTGAAATAACTTAATATCTCGAAATAACAAGTTATGTCGAAACAAAGAGTTATTATTGTCAAAATTTCTCAAAATAGTGAGTTATGTCAAAATAAAGACTCAATCTCTTCAAATAATGAGTTATGTTGAAATAACAAGATATTATGTTAAAATAACTAGATATATTATGTCAAAATAACAAGATATTATGTCCAAATAATGACTTAATATCTTGAAATAATGAGTTTTTATGAAAATAGAAAAAAGAATTCTGATGTCGAAATAATGAAATAATAAGTTTTCTTCTGATTTGTGAACGTGGAACTCGCAAACGAACACATGAGGCGGGATTTATTGCATAAACCAATTAAAGCCGAACATAACCAGTCATATGCAATCATATCATGATGGAGGCATTGCCTCCTCTCACGTAAAATGATATTCCCTAAATAAAAGAGAAATGTTGTAAATTTTTCTCTCAAATGTCTCTCTCGCTGTGCTCTTTGTATAATGACAACCTTCCCAACATTAGCCAACTATAACATTAACATTATAAAGTGAATGTCTCTGCTTTTTATGGATTTATACTTTATCCGGCGACAGGCGGGGGTCCAGTTTTTGCTTTACATCCAAAAGCTATTTTTTCTCTCCATGCGTCTATTGATTTTCACATATGGATCTAAGCTTGCTGGTATATAAACATTCTATCATGTGTATTAGCAGAACCACATTGCCTTAAAATTGCCCACTAGCAGTAAAAACAGATATGAACCACTCCAACCAAGCTTTTCAGTGATGATCTTTATTATTTTAGCAGTAAAGCGTGATAACACACATTCTTTTTTAATGCGATTTGCTTGGCGCTGTGCTTGTGTTGGATAATATCAATGACAACCCAGTGTTGTACAATTTATGCTGACTGTGTCAGCTGCTCACTCAATCTTCCTCTACATTTCAGATGGACCAGAAAAGACAGTTGGTGATGGATTCGCTGAGGGAAGTCTTGGGGTAAGGAATGCAACGAACACTCGCTTTTTTATCGACTTCAATATCATCTCAAACAAACATTGCAGTGCTGTAGAAACTCAAGCAGCACATATTACAGCCCGAGGGTTGAGATAGATTGCTTATGAGTGTGCATTTCAGTTTTCAACACTCGGTTTGAGGTCTAAAACATCAGGATTCCTTGACTTGAGTTTCTTGGATAGATTGAATAGACTCAGAAAGGAGCTCATAAACTTGTGTATCATAACAGTGTTTCCTATTTCTGCTCTGGAGGTTCTCAACCTCGGAGCCTCATGAGACATGAATGGGAAACACTCAATTAAAAGATTTAAAACATACTTATTAAAGGATTAGTTCACGTCCAGAATAAAAATGTCCTGATAATTTACTCACTCCCGTGTCATCCAAGATGTTCATGTATTTTTTTCTTCAGAAAAGAAATAAAGGTTTTTGAGGAAAACATTTTAGGATTTTTCTCCACATCTTCAGTAACGATCAATGGGTTGAAGGTCCAAATTACAGTTTCAATGCAGCTTCAAAGGGTTCTACACAATCCCAGCCGAAGAATAAGTGTCTTATCTAGCAAAATAATCTGCCATTTTTTACTAAAAAATACTATAAATAATACTATATTCCACTATATGAAGAAAAAACCTGGAATGTTTTCTTTAAAAACTTTTCTTTTCGACTGAAGAAAGAAAGACAGAAGTCATTTCTTAACAAAATGTCAGAAATTTGTCATCCTCTGAGAAAACATTTTCTATTCAGCAGACGTCACAATTTGTAAACATTTTTCAATTCGTAATCAGTAGAGTCAAGTGTTAACCTGCCCTTTTCCAGTGATTGCTATTTCAATCTGCAAGAACATAACATTTTGAAAGTAATACGAATATGCTGAAAATGTTTTGAAAAGAAAATGCTCTCATCATTTACTCACCCCAGTGCCATTTCACTGTGGAACACAAACAAATTTGACTAATTTAGTAATTTCCGTGAGTACAAATCTTGTTTAAACAAATGTTTAAGCATATAATGATATTCTAGGGGACTGTGTCCTTCTAATTTTACAGCAACAGTTTTGACAGGACCCTCTTTAATTCTAACATGACAATGCCTTTGTGAATAAGGCAAGGTTCAAAAGGTAATGATTGATTCAGTCAGTGTGAAAGAACTTGGCTGGTCTGCAGAAAGCAAAGTCCTAATATCAGCTAAACACCTTGACTTTAAATGCAGACCTTGAGCCAAAAACTCATCGTTTTTGGAAGTGTCAACTCCAGAGATGTTCAGCTGGGATTAGGACTTTGCTTTCTGCAGACCACTCAAGTTCTTCCACACTGACTGACTGACTGAATCATTCATTTCTTTTTGAACCTTGCCTTACACACAGAGGCATTGTCATGTTAGAACAGAAAAGGGTCCTGTCAAAACTGTTGCTATCAAATTAGAAGAACACAATCCCCTAGAATAACATTATATGCTTAAACATTAGGATTTGTACCCATGGAAATTACTACAGTAGTCAAACCTGTTCATTAGAACGGGGTGTCCCAATACTTTTGGCAATATAGTGTACATGTCTGACAGCATGAGGGTGAAGAATGATAAAAGAGTTTTCAATTTTTGTGTGGAATATCGCTTTAATCCTACAGATGCACTGTTATTGGGCCTTAGAAAGTCAAAGGTAAATTCAAGTTTCTCTCACATTCAGAAGTTCATCTTGTATATTTAACAACCTTTGAATCACTAGACACAGGTCCTGCTTTCAAACATATGAAGTTTATTATGACAGCAGCATTTTAACATTGTTTGAAGCTGGATTTTGAGTAGCGCGGAAGATAAAGTAGCCGTCTTTGGCTAAGTGGAACATATTTAATAAACAGCACAGGAACAGCACATAGTTCAAGCTGTCACATTGTTTTAAGGTTATGCTTGTTCACATTCATCTTCTCAGCAAACTCGGGCACTGACTCCGTAAAAAAAAAATCAATTCATATTTGCTACAATTGGCAGCCCTAAAGTAATAAAAAACAGATGTTTTGAAAGAACACTTTATAGCTCTTCCATGGCTCTTCCATTAAAAGAATGCATGGTATTAATACTTGTATGGCTTAATATAACATAAATGATGTCTCTTACTTAAAATATGTATAAAAAAATCAATTAAAGATTTACGTTTTTTAACCAAATGTAAACCAAATGTACCATAGATTTATTTTTTTCCTCAAGGAGTCTAAATTACCTCAGATATCGAGTGAAATCTGCACTTAGAAACTCCTTCTGTGGCTGCAGCATCATGATAAGTGTGGCCATGTTTACATCTTGCCAGGATGGCATCTAGCATTTCTTGTCTCTGCCGTTTGTAAGCTCTTTTAGTGGCTGTGGTCTACTAAAAGCCTCAAAGGCATCAGGGCTAAAGTAGAGAGAACAAAGACGCAGGTCTTTAGAAAGTTTTATTCATCTACAGGCATCTTCCCAATCATTTCTCCTCTTCGCTAAGAAAGCAGAGAAGACTTACATTGCTTCTCTTGTTGCCTTTCAGCTGAAAATATCAACCAAAAGCAGCACAATGTGGCATTATATCAGGGTTTTATTTTCTCAGTTGTGTATTCCGAGTTGTGCCGTGGTTAAAATAGCAACAGGTAGCGCCATATGTGACAACTTCACGCCATCGAAATAATGGCGCCCCCCATAGTCAAAAATATGTATAAAAAATGTGGGTTTTCTACTACATATTTCAATAAAAGACATCACTTGTTATATTAAGCAATATAAGTCTTAATACCCGGGGTTCCCTTTAAGACAAACAATGGAAAGGCAATGAACTGAAGGCCTGTGTAGCACTCTCCAGTGCTGCTGGATTCAGAGATGCTGCTATTTCCTTCATAAAAACCCAACAGGCAATTCCATGGAATGAGCGTCTAGGAATTTGCACCAGATCCTTGCCTTCCCTTTCGACTTTTACAAGTCAAATGGAGTCGTGCCCTGCCAACATCTGCTCTGTGGAAGACACTAGTAAATCCACTTTTATATTGGCTCTGTATCTTTCTTTCCAACACATGCAGATACTGCAGTCCACCTCAGCCACTGGAGGAGATGTGTGGGTGAAATAGAGATACTAGAGTTTCAGAATTGTACATGACTTTGTGTGTTTGCAAATGAGCCGGACAAGCTATCAATTCCATTGTTTTTTGTCATTTTGGCCTTTTATATGATTGTTAAAAGAATAGTTCACCCACCTTCAGTGTGTCATTAAAGTCATCCATAAGACTTGTCTGCTATATTGCAAGTCTTGTGAAATCATACAATAGTTTTATGGAAGGAACAAAATGAAATTCAAGTCTTCATCCATCATCATTTCACTTTTCCACTCCAGTGGCTCACCAGGGATCTCTTGGGCTTTTTTTCTCAACCTCGATTTCAGAAGTAGCCCATCTTTTTGCAATTTTCCTCAAGGTCTCTGTGTCAGGTGTTTCTTGACCTTCGTCTTTTCCTTTTTCCAGAGGGTTCCAGGTCAAGGCTTGCTTGGTGATGTTTGATGTAGGCTTCCAGAGAGTGTAGCCTATCCAACACTAGCCTTCAGAACTGATTTTAGAAGACTTGAAATTGTGCAAAAATCATGTGGAGCACTTGCAAATACATATGGTGTGTCCCTTTGAAGCTTAAAACTTAATTCCAACCTGATTCCAAAGTGACCTTATTGTTTCTCATAGTGTGAAGAAAAGTCAAGTAACATTTATTTTTGTGTGAACTTTGCTTTTGACATGAGTTTTGGCATAATAGATAGCTATTGTTTCCTTATCCACTCTCTCCAGACACCAACGCTCACAAACTTCAACCTTCTCAGATTCAGTTCTGGGTGATAGCACAGTTTACTTTTCAAAACCTTCCTTTTCACCCCTTGTTTGCATTGGCTCAGCATCTGAATCTTATTGGCTTCAAAGTCAGTTGCAGAACGAGGCATAACAATCGGTTCCGATATGAGCCACAACCATCGGAGATGCAGGGCGATCTGATTTCACAACATGTGGCATCACCTGTTCTCAAGCATATCGCTCATCCCAGCGTCTCCCACTCAAACATCTGTGGCCAATTTATCATTCTCAGATTAAACAGGGGATTTTTCAGATGCCTGACTGAATCTGCTCTCAAAGCCGTAATGCACTAAATCCTGTTATATCACTCGCAGCATCTCTCATATCTCAGCATGTCATAGAGAGATATGTAATATTACACCCTATTTTTGACCCAGTTTATCGAGGGTGGGTTGGTTAAACTATTAATTAAATGTGTATTTGATTTTCTCAAGGCTTTGGACCTGTGGATCAGATTTTATTGGTACAAGATCTCACACAAGGAAGCTGTTACAAGGAAGTTGGGAATTGTTACAAAATGCTATATGCAACAAAACCATACTAGCATATGCAGTTCCAATCGAAAATATTCAACCCCCTTGACCTGCAAGACATTTTGCTGCAGAGAACAAATTTTGTGAAAACAATTCAACAAAGGGATCAGTTAACTATTAGAGAAAGTTTATTAATACACATTGAGTAATTCTGAGAACATAAGTTGATAAATAAATACAAATTGGCTCTAAACATTCATGTTCAAAATTATTCAACCCCCAAAACTCAAACTTGGTGCAGAATCTTTTATTCCTTAAACCCACCAATAAACGCTGCTTGGAAGTGCTAAGACGCTTCTGTCACCTCTGTACTGCAGTCTTGCCTGAAAAAGCTTTCAGATCACTTATAATCTTTGGTTTTCACATTTTCACTGCTTTCTTTCAAAATTCAACCAAAAAATTCAACCAAATTTTTTCAATAAGAATTTAATTTGAAGACTGAACAGGCCACTCAAGAATATTCTATAACTGATCCCTGAACCAAGCATAAGTAGATTTGGATGAAAACTTTGGGATGATTGTCCTGAAGGAAAGTACATTCATCATCAGCTTCAGTTTTTGCACCAAAGGCATCACAATTCTTGCCAAAATAGCCTGATACTTCAAAGAATCCATGATGTCCTTCATAAAGTCATGATTTCCACTTCCTGCTACAGTAAAACATCTCTGTAACAGGACTAGTTCACCTCAACGTTTGACTATGGAGATGGTGTTCTTCTGCTTATAAGCTTTACATTCTTTAACATACTGCTGATCCATGGGTCCAAAAAGTTCCAGTTTGGTCGAATCACTCGATAAAACATTCTTCCAGAAGTCCACAAGTCTATCCAAATGTATTTTTAACATGTTATGTCGTGTTTTATGTTCTTCTTGGTCAAGAGTGGTATTCTGCAAGATGCCTCAACTTGAAGGCCATACTTGTCTTATACTCTGCATTGAAATGTTTTTCCTCCCTCATCGGGTCATCTTGCAAGTCTTTGGCTGTACATTGCAGGTTTTTCTCAGTTGCGCTGATCAAATGTATTATGATTTTGTGCTTTTTCCTCAAGACCCTCAAAGGTTTTGTGGTACAACACATTTTAAGCTAAGAAATAAGGCTGGCAGCTGTGTCTCTATGAACTTTTAATGTCTTGGAAATCTTCATGTAGCCTTAGACTTTCTAATGTAATAAAACTAATCTTCTTTATAGCTTTTATGAGAGCTCTGTTGACTTTGCCATATTTGCTACTCAACTTCAGCACATACGTGGATTAAATTTATGTATGGGTAACCGTTCAAGCTAATTCTGTTTTCTAAAAGAGTTTCTAAAGGTTTAATTGTGTTTTACGACAATTTTGTTCCCCACCATACAATTAAGTGACTAAAAACAGCAATGTTGAATAGGGGTTGAATAATTATGACACAGCTGTGTTATAAAAAAATCCTGGAAATCAAAAATATTACATTATATATTGAGATTATCACATTTAATATGCCAGTAATCTGTTATAGATGCAAGTCCTGGGTCTCCAGAAAAGCTTGTATTTGTAAAGTACTGTAGTCTCTGGGGGATTGAATAATTTTACAACAGTTAACGCAGGCGATTAATTTTTCCAATTTAACGGCCTAATGGTGCGTTCACACCAGACACGACTTGCGCGGAAAAAACGCGCTATTCGCGCGTAGTTGAACGCTTGAACATTTGAGTTTACTCACGCCATTCGCGCGGTAAAATTCGCGTCATTCGCGCGTGACATTTTCTTCACAACAGACGCGAATTCGCGTCATGGGAGGGGCTTCTGCCACTCGTCAGCGGGAAAGTAGTTGTAAAATAGGTGAATGAGCTCAATTTGCCAGCTTTAGCTTGCTTGTAGTCTCAATATGTATGTATATGTAGGTCAAATTGAGTAAAGAGC
Organism: Garra rufa; assembly: GCF_049309525.1. Classification (NCBI taxonomy): domain Eukaryota; kingdom Metazoa; phylum Chordata; class Actinopteri; order Cypriniformes; family Cyprinidae; genus Garra; species Garra rufa. Next base: position 11,578,171 of record NC_133375.1, read on the forward strand.
ATTTTTTAAAACTAACCAGATTGTCCAACCTCTTCACTCACTTTCTTCCTAGCAAGATCCTTTTTATTCCTGTTTCTACAAAAGTCCAAAGATGTATCGTACAGCTCCGAGTAAACACAGACAGCAACGGTGATTTTGTCCTCCATTGTTGTTTCGGATTTCTGCCTCCGTCACTACTAGAGCAAGCTCCTGATTGGTTAACGCGGCGCGGATTTTCGCCAAAGTTCAGATTTTTGAACTCGCGCGAATGGCGCGGCAATCGCTTGAAACGCTCAATGCGCGCCGCTTCATTCGCGCTATTCGCGCGTTTCGCGCCGCAGGATTATGGCGTACGGAATATACATAATACACTGCACTGAGCCGTGTGAGCACCGTGTTATGATACGTGTTAGCGAAAAAATAAATAAATAACTTCACTGCTACACGTGAATCACGCGTGACGTCTGGCTCGACACTTCACTGCCACACGTGATTTACGTGACGTCTGCGTGACGTCTACGTCTCGTCTGCGTCTTAAATTTAATGGATTTAATAGCAAAAAAAATAAATAAATAAGACGTCAGTGAGACGTTCAGTGAGACGAGTGCACGTTGCAGCGTCATGTTTTTGACCCTGGATGAACGCCATACAGGATGGCTATTCGCGTCTTTGCATTGACTTAACATGTAAATCACTCGCGCTTGCCGCTTCATTCGCGTCCGGTGTGAACGCACCTTAAGAAGTGTGACAGCTAGCCCTGTATAAAAATAAAATTTAAAATGCACACCCAGAAAATTCAACTCTAAGCTGAACTGAGCAATGCATCAAACACATAAAAATAAATAAAAGCTGAAGTAAGAAAATAGTTGCTCATGTGTGTCATTTGTAAAACACTGGGCCAGATGAAGGTTTTTTTATTTACGCAAGGCCTCCGCTTTTTATGGCTTGTATCAGCATCACCTGGGGCTTTGGGTGATGTCATCAGGCCTTTTTCTGAGTCTCTTAAAGGCATTAGTTAGAATAACAAATGTAAGTGCATGTTATGGGTTCAAGTTACCGGGTTGTTTCCTCATGTTGGGTCTGGGCAGGAACAGGGCCAGAACAGGAAACAAATGATTCGTTTTTTGGTCAGATATTGTACACGAACTCTGACCTTGCACGGGAAATTAGTATGTAGTGATAGAATGTGTGAATTTTTATGTGTGAAAAAGCTAAAATTGACGCAGTAATAATTTTGCAGTATTGGGTGCAATAAAACTCTACTGAGTAATATTTATCGCTAGAGATTAAATGTCGTCTGTCCAGAAACACAAATTAACTTACAGCATGAATGAAATAAAGATTTTTATTAGAAATTTGTGATGCACAAGAGAATAAAAGAATGATTCGAGCGAATGATTTGAGTGTTATGGCAGAGCACATGCCCTTGGGGACGGCTGTTGTTGACAACAGCCTTTTCATTAGTATTTTCCCAATGTTTAGAGCAGGGAAACGTTTCGATATGATTCCGATTACTCATGGCTTCCAGGCAACTGGAATCTCCTTCATCTAGAGAGAGAGAGCAAGAAACAGTGAAAACATTTCAACAGTCCATTGCTTTCCAAACAAATGAAAGTACATTTCTGCAGAGGAATAACACGCATTTCAGCAGGGCTGCTGAGAGCAACACATTCTGTCTTTCTTGTCTGTGATGTTAAACAAACAGTCCAAAGCTGCATCAATAATACATGCCTGCATCTATTATTGTTTTCTATAATGTTTCAGTTCTTTCCAGTTCTCACAAGATTTTTTTTTCTCAGTTGTTTTGCATTTAAGTATCAACTTTGTTTCAGACATTTCTAATTTAAAGGATGAGTTCACAAAAGAAATTAAGGTTCCCTTCCGGGAACTCTACACTGCGTCCTGAGACACTTTGGGGAACGCCATTGGCGGGCCGCACTCTGAGTCATGTCCAACGTCCAATGAGAAACGGGAGTGACGTCACAGGCGCGGTGACGTCATCGACCAGGAAGTATATAAGCACGTGCGTTTGAAGCTGGCGTCAGCTTTTGTCATTCAGCGAGAGCGCTCTGTGTCTTTGTCTGTCTGGTTATACTGCTGTTTTTTCGTGCCAATTTGCACCACTTTTATTTGAGCAGTATGCCAAAAGGGGGAAAACGATCTTTTAAAGCAAAAAGAGCGGTTGAGCAGCCACATAGAAAGTGTGTCCCTCCCTGCCAACGTTTCATTGTTGGTGGGGATACACACGATCTATGTGTGGTCTGCTTGGGAGCGGAGCATGCTAGGTCAGCCCTTGAGGGGGTTGGCTGCCCGCAGTGCGAGCGAATGCCGCTGCGGTTGCTCTGTTCCCGGAAAGCCCTCTTTGAGGAGGGGGCTTTCACTAGCGTTCCCCGTGGGTCTGGCCCCGCTTCCGCTGAGGCGGAGCGGCAGCTGCACTCATGGGGTTCGCAGGTAGATCTGCTGGAGGGAGTTGAGACGGGTGATCCCCTATCTCTCTCCTCACCCAGCGGATCGTATGACCTCCTCTTGGATGAGGAGCAGGCTCGATGAGCGCTTCCTGCGGGCAAAGCCAGCACCTCCCAAACGGAGCCTTCCTTTTTTCCCCGATCTCCACAAAGAGATCAGGAGATCGTGGGAAAAACCGTATTCCTCGCGTCTCTTCTCCCCCACCTCTGATTACTACGGTAATGTGGGGGGGATGGAGGAATACGGCTACAGGGCGATGCCCCAGGTCGAGCAGACACTAGCGAGCTATCTGTCTCCCGGCCTGGCATCGTCCTTGAAGGCTCCGTCCTTGCCCACCAGGCCACTAAAGATCACGTCTGGTCTAATGGGTAAGGCATATGCGGCAGCAGGTCAGGCTGGTGGTTGCCTACACACCATGTCTGTGCTCCAGGCATACCAGGCCGACCTGCTGAAGGAGTTTAGTGACGGTGAGGAAGTGAGCGTCACAGAGATGCGCAGGACCGCAGACCTGGCGCTCCGCGCCACCAAGGAGACCGCCCGTGCCATTGGGCGGTCTATGGCAGCCTTGGTGGCCGCGGAGAGGCATCTCTGGTTGACCCTGTCCGACATGAAGGAGAAGGACAGGGTCACGCTCCTGGACGCCCCCCTGCAGCCCTTTGGCCTCTTTGGTGACTCTGTTGACACTGTTGTCAGCAGACACCAGGAGGGCCGCAGGCAGGCAGCGGCGTTCCAGCGGTTTCTTCCTCGCCGCGCTTACTCCTCTGGGGCTGCTGGACGGGAGCAGCCCCAGTCGCAAGCTAGCTCCTCGCACCGGGGTGCACAGAAAAGGAGTGTTGCTACCCGCACCCCTCCGGCTAAGCCTAGAGGGCGGGTTCAGCAACACTCCAAGCCGGGGTCCTCTAAGACTAGGCCGGACCTGAGGGTCGTCCTTCAGTCAAAGAGGACCTCAGCTAAACGGCCCTGACGGTTGTGGCTCAGGGCCGATGAGGGCAGCCCCTCTCGAAGACTTAGGTGCTTCACCGCCTCTGAGGAGTACGGTGACCACCTCTCTTCGGGGCCCTCAGGAGATTCGTCAGCTAACCCTGCCGGTGTTACAGGGCGCGGCAGTCTCCCGCGAACATCTTTCTCCGGTCTTTCCGCCCGGAAACGTAGCGGAACCAGAGAGTTCGCCACCCCCACGGGGGTTTCCAGAGCGCTTACTTCAGGTGCATCCTGCCAGTTCGCTGTTACAGGCCACCGAGGTAGCTCTCCAAATAAATCCAGAAACCAGCCTCGAGAGGTTGGTTCCCTTAGTAGAATTTCTGGCAGCGTGGAAACTACTGCCAAATATTTCTATGTGGGTCCTGCGTACTGTAGAGAAAGGCTATCGCATTCAATTCGGCGCCAAGCCGCCACCTTTCAGCGGGGTATTTCCTACTCTGGTAGGCCCCGAGCAGGCTCTGGTATTGGAACAGGAAGTGAATACTCTCCTGAGGAAGGAGGCCATCGAGGTGGTCCCTCCTCAACACAGAGAATCCGGGTTCTACAGCCGGTACTTCATTGTTCCCAAGAAGGATGGGGGCCTGCGGCCCATTTTAGATCTCAGACAGCTAAACCTCTCAGTAAGAAAACTGAAGTTCAAAATGTTGACTGTCAGACAGGTCGTGTCTCAAATCAGGTCCGAGGACTGGTTTGTCACGATAGATCTGAAAGACGCATACTTTCACGTCTCCATCCTTCCTCAACACCGGAAGTTTCTCAGGTTCGCTTTCAGGGGCAAAGCTTACCAATACAGAGTTCTTCCGTTCGGCCTAGCGCTCTCTCCCCGAACTTTCACGAAGTGTGTGGATGCTGCTCTGGCTCCATTGCGACTCCAGGGCATCCGCATACTCAACTACATAGACGACTGGCTCATCCTAGCCAGTTCGGAACAGTTAGCAGCTCAACATCGAGATGTTGTTCTTGCTCACATGAAAGAGCTGGGGTTGAGACTCAATGCCAAGAAAAGTGTGCTGTCTCCATTACAGAGAACCACTTATCTAGGTGTAATCTGGGATTCGACCACCATGCAGGCACGTTTGTCACCTGCTCGGATCGAGTCGATCCTTACTGCAGCAAATGCGGTCAAGCTAGGCCTGCTACTCACTGTCAAACAGTTCCAAGTACTGTTAGGTCTTATGGCAGCTGCATCCAACGTGATACCTCTTGGACTGCTGCACATGAGACCACTGCAGTGGTGGCTCAAAACCAAAGGGTTTTCCCCGAGGGGGAACCCATTCCGCAAGATCAAGGTCACGCGGCGCTGCCTACGTGCCTTAGTCATGTGGAAAAAGCCCTGGTTCCTATTACAAGGTCCAGCGCTGGGAGCTCCTTGCCGCCGCGTCACGCTAGCGACAGATGCATCCCTCACCGGGTGGGGAGCGGTCATGAGTGGCCACTCCGCCCAAGGCCTATGGAACGACCGGCATCACTCTTGGCACATAAATTGCCTAGAAATGTTGGCAGTGTTCCTGGCTCTGAAGCATTTCCTTCCAGACCTGAGAAACCGTCACGTGCTGGTCCGCACAGACAACACGGCGGTGGTCTACTATATAAACCACCAGGGAGGTCTGCGTTCACGCCCCTTATACAAGCTGGCGTGCCAGATCATCCTGTGGTCACAAGGGAAGCTTCTCTCATTGAGAGCAGTTCACATTCCTGGACGTCTCAATGTGGGAGCAGACGTCCTGTCGAGGCAGGGGCTGAGGCCCGGGGAATGGATGCTTCACCCTCAGGTGGTGAAGCAGATATGGAGAGTCTTTGGTCAAGCCCAGGTGGACCTCTTTGCGACTCAGGAGACATCGCAATGTCCCCTTTGGTACTCTCTAGTTCCTCCAGCTCCTCTCGGACTGGATGCCATGGTACAGACGTGGCCGAGGCTTCGTCTGTACGCTTTTCCCCCGATCGCTCTGCTCCCGGGAGTTCTGGAAAGAGTGCGCCGGTACGGAGTAAGGCTGCTGCTAGTAGCCCCGTACTGGCCGGCCCGAGTATGGTTCTCGGATATAATCATGGTCATGGTGTCATGAACGCCGCTTCGGATGCTTACCCTAAGACAGCACTGCTGCTGGCGCTAACGTCTCTCAAGAGAGTCGGGGACCTGCAGGCCCTTTCAGTGGCCCCTTCTTACATTGACTTTGCCCCTGGGTTGGCCAAAGCATTCCTTTACCCACGAGCTGGGTACGTACCCAAGGTCCCATCAGCGACACCACAGCCAATAACGCTCCAAGCGTTTTACCCTCCTCCATTCGTGGAGCACGACCAGAGGAAGTATAACTTAATGTGTCCAGTAAGAGCACTGGACACTTATGTCCACAGAGCTGCCCTGTGGCGTAAATCAGAGCAACTTTTTGTCTGTTACGGCCCCCCTAAGAGGGGGTGCCCGGCTTCCAAGCCTACTATCAGTAAGTGGATCATTGATGCCATCTCTACTGCCTACGAGTCCTCTGGTCTCCCATCCCCGATGGGAGTCAAGGCTCACTCAACTAGAGGCATTGCAGCCTCTAAAGCTCTGATGGCAGGTGTCCCGATCCAGGACATCTGCAGTGCGGCGGGTTGGTCCTCACCTCTAACGTTCGTCAGATTCTACGAACTAGACCTCAGAGTCACTCCTGGCTCAGTCGTCCTTCAGCCCTAGCATTGCTAGGCCTAGAGGTGCTTAGGCGCTTTCCTCTATGGAGGAAAAGGATTTCTACCCTCTCGACCTGGCAGTCCTCCAGGCGAGAGGTGTGATATCCTGCCTCGCGTGCCCGAGGGCTGAGGCCTGTGTTCCTCTTGTCTGGTGGTTGATCACAGACAGAGATGTTTTCTAGTGTCCTGGCGGGTCCACCAGGCACTTCTTGTGTCCCTCTTGTTCTGGCCGTAGCACAGACAAAGGACTACCACTTCTCCTCGTGTGCCCAAGGGCCGAGGAGCCTTTCTCCCCCTGCACTGGTCTTGTGACAGGCAGCGGTTGAGAACCCTAGCCTCGTGTGCCTGAGGGCCGAGGCTCATTTATCCCTCTTGTCTGGTGGTTGATCACAGACAGAGATGTATTCCAGTGTCCTGGCACTTTCACCAGGCACTTCTTGCGTCCCTCTTGTTCTGGCCGTAGCGCAGACAAAGGACTACCACTTCTCCTCGTGTGCCTAAGGGCCGAGGAGCATTTCTCCCCCTGCGCTGGTCTTATGACAGGCAGCGGTTGAGAACCCTAGCCTCGTGTGCCCGAGGGCCGAGGTTTATTTATCCCTCTTGTCTGGTGGTTGATCACAGACAGAGATGAATTCCAGTGCCCTGGCAAGATCACCAGGCACTTCTTGTGTCCCTCTTGGTCTGGCCGTAGCGCAGACAAAGGACTACCACTTCTCCTCGTGTGCCCAAGGGCCGAGGAGCCTTTCTCCCCCTGCACTGGTCTTGTGACAGGCAGCGGTTGAGAACCCTAGCCTCGTGTGCCTGAGGGCCGAGGCTCATTTATCCCTCTTGTCTGGTGGTTGATCACAGACAGAGATGCATTATCACTCGCGTCCTGGCAAGATCACCAGGCGGAGTTTCCATAGTGTCTCATCAGGTAAGTATTACCAGACACTGGATTATGCTAACCTCGTGTGCCCGAGGGCCGAGGTACATTCTCTCCCTCTTGTCTGGTGGGCTCCACAGACAGAGATGTATTATCACTCATGTCCTGGCAAGTTTCCCAGGCTGAAGTGTACCAAGACACAACTTTTCCACCCTTGGCCTAGCAGACAAAAACTGGGCAGGGCCTTGGAAATTATGGGGGCGTTGATACCTCGTTCCCCAAAGTGTCTCAGGACGCAGTGTAGAGTTCCCGGAAGGGAACGTCTCAGGTTACGTATGTAACCCTGGTTCCCTGAGGGAACGAGACACTGCGTCTCGGACCATAATTCCCGCATCCCTGCTGCGCTCGCTTCATTCCTATAAGCCGACGCCAGCTTCAAACGCACGTGCTTATATACTTCCTGGTCGATGACGTCACCGCGCCTGTGACGTCACTCCCGTTTCTCATTGGACGTTGGACATGACTCAGAGTGCGGCCCGCCAATGGCGTTCCCCAAAGTGTCTCAGGACGCAGTGTCTCGTTCCCTCAGGGAACCAGGGTTACATACGTAACCTGAGACGTTCTCCATATAGTGGACTTCAATGGGAGCCAATGGGTTGAAGGTCCAGACTGCAGTTTCAATGTAGCTTCAAAGGGCTCTACACGATCCCAGCCGGAAAACAAGATTATTTCTTCATGCATTACGTAATCACATTGGAAAGGTCACACGTAATAAGTTCTTCATTTGACTTTCTTTGTGCATTCGCTTTGTAAACTGGGTCGGTTCTTCCACCGACATCATGCGAGACCTTTCCAACGTGATGCCGTAATAAAGTCGTAAAGCTAGTGTAAGATGAGCATTTGTGGTTAAAAAGTATCTACATTGTATTTTTTTTTAGAAAATGACCGGTGGTTTCACTAGATAAGACCCTTATTCCTCAGCTGGGATCATTTGAAGCCCTTTGAAGCTGCACTGAAACTGCAGTTTAGGCCTTCAACCTGTTGGCCACCATTGAAGTCCACTATATAAAATAAAATCCTGGAATGTTTTCCTCAAAAACCTTAATTTCTTTTTGACTAAAAAAAGAAAGACATGAACATCATGGATGACATGGGGGTGAATAAATTATCAGGAAATTTTAAATCTGGAGTGAACTAATCTTTAAAAACATCAACCTGGGCTTACTTTAAAAAAAAAAAGAATTTTTACAAAACTAAAAAAAAAAAATATACGTCCAATTCACTGCAGTTTCCTGCTGAAATTAATGCTAGTGGCAGTAAAAAACCAACAACCTTTTATAATTTTTTTACACAAATAATGATTATAATGGCAGTTTCTCGCATTGCATGTTGTGGAGCATGTCTCGTGACTTTGATTTTTTTCCCCCCATTCTACTGCCCGCATCTCAGGTTTTTCAAAGCAAAAACGTGTTCTGTATGAATGTTGATAGAATAAAGTTGATAAAATAGCTTGCATAATTTGCTAAGAAATGTTTTTGATGAAATATCTGATTTGAATGAAAAATCAAAACACACTTGTTGAGACCTTCTCTTGATGAGACTTTATCATCATGCAATTTTTTGTTCCCCTGGTACAGTTGTGTTTGGTGCAATTTGTTGTGAGGATATTTGTCAGTCAAAATATATTTGTATATTTTAGACAGAGAGTCTGACTGTAGCCAGTCCTTAAAAGTGACAATTTCAAAATATTAAAATACTTTAATATTTAATATGTGGAGAAAAACGTAAGTAAACCATTTGTAATGTACACACTGTCTCATGGCGCTATCAAAACATCTGTTTGTTTAAGAATTCCAACTAGCTCGACCTAGTAACAGCTCAACCAATGGTGTGAGTTTGAGGCGGGGCTATCTCTTTGACTGAACAATGACAGCCTGTAGAAGTGTTCAGGGAAACCGTTTGAAAACAGTCAGTATTTTCACAATTAACAGCCCCTTAACAACATTTACACCCCCTTGTTATCCAAGATGTTCATGTCTTTCTTTCTTCAGTCATCAAATGCTTGTCTTGTCTGGTCTCTGTGATGTAGGATGATTTTGAAGTTGAAAATAACCGATTGTTTTGCTAGGTAAGACCCTTCTTCCTTGGCTGAAATCATTTAGAGCCATTTGAAGCTGCATTTAAACTGCATTTTCGACGTACAAAATTGGGGGCACCATACATTTCCATTATATGGAGAGAAATCCTGAAATGTTTTCCTCAAAAAACATAATTTCTTTACGACTGAAGAAAGAAAGACATGAACAACTTGGATGACAAGAGGGTAACTACATTAACTGGCAATTTTTATTCTGGAAGTGAACTAATCTTTTAAAGGTGTCATTGGATGCCGATTTTCCACAAGTTGATATGATTCTTTAGGGTCTTATTGAAAAGTGTATAACATACTTTGATTAAAATTTCTCACTGGTAGTGTAATGCTGTGTTCCAGGCAGGTTTTTGAGCCCGTAAGTCACAACTCCAAACCTTGATTCAAGACTTTGTAGCGTTCCAGGCAAGTTACGCCAACCTGCCTGATCACAAGGAATTATGGTAGCTAGATGTAAACAAACCAGCATGGTGGACTGTACGGGGCTTATGCTTATTTACAATCATTTAAAAAAACATGAGCATAAAACACCCCATTTACCTCAAAAACAGCTCTGTTCACAGCAAGCCATTTCGGCGCATGGCCCTTTTAATGCTGATGAGCTCTGATCACCCCGACCTTTTTTTCCGTGGGGTGACGAGCAGTTTTCTGAGACTGTAAACTTTAGCAGCATTTAATCACAGAACATTATGAAAGGCGATTTGCAAAGATTCAAAAAAATGAAATTTATACTCACTTCTTCTGTAGGTGAAGCTGGATCATGAATTATTTGTGTGAACAAAGACGCATTTAGGAAGATTCCTAAATGTAATCCTCTGCATCTTCAGTGGCTCGGTAAAAGTAATCCTCTGCATCTTCAGTGGCTCGGATGTCGGGAGTAAATGACGACTCTGATATGTTCATTATTACATCCAACAACAGAACACCTCGAATTGTTAAGGAGACATTCTTGTCCACCCCGCATGCAGCATTGAAATTATGGTGGATTGTTTACATATCTCTCAGGGCGGGTCTTTGCAAAAACGCCAGTGTCAGTCAACAGTTGTGGGAGGGGCCTTGGCCTGTGGTCAGTTATCTGAGAATGGCTTGATCTAAGAAAAGGGTTATGATTATAGGGATTTAAATAATAATAAAAAAAAAACACTGGGTGGATTTTTATCATTATATGGTGGTTGTGTACACAGACTGCCAACACACATTTATGTTCATACAACATGTTAAAGTGAATTTTGCATCCGATGACCCCTTTAATTACATTTGGTGACAATAGTGGCATGAAACTTACACACTTCACCTTGGATCAACGTTTCATGCACATTGCTTATTGAATTAGCCATCTCTGGGACATTGATTAAAATATATTACCTCTTTACCTTGTGTTTATTGTGCTTGTTTGACCCAGTCACTCCCAGCATGCTGAAAGAGATACTTTCACAGCTGACTGACTTGACTCAAACAAGGTTTATTTACAGCATTACGTTGTCTTCAGTGGTGCTGAACTCAGTCTGGACAGCACGCGAGAGTTGATTATTCTGGCATTTGACAGCATGCTTCATGTGTGCATGTGTTTGTGTGGATGGATGGGTGATTGAGCATGTGTTTGTGTGTGCTGAGTATGTATTTTTCTTGGCCATTTACCTCACCATTGTGTTAAGGCGAGCAGCTGGGTAACCCCGTCGCCACATTTTGTTACATATTTTTGTTCTTTCAAGCGCCATTGCTCGCACTGCTGAAACAATAAAAATGTTTTTTTGCATCATTAAATTTTATGTGTTTTGTCTTTTGTGTTTCTCCTTGTGTCATCTATCAATGTGTCTGGAAGTAATCTGTTCTGCTTGTGTTTGTAGGTTTGTTACACTTTACAGTACATGGCAAATGTGGCATTTTTCTTTGGAAAGTACCAATTAGTTTTATTTGTGAAAACTTCCCTTGTGAAAAATAAGTGTGCTCTATTTGTATTGAAATAAAAGGCCACTATGACTGTTTCTTAACACATTTAAAGGGATATTTCACCATCAAATGAAATTCTGTCATTAATTATTCACCCTCATATTGTTTTGATCAAATCTGAGAGCTTACTGACCTTGCATAAACAGCAATGCAACTGACACATTCAAGGCCCAAGAATCAAGAACAGTGTTAAAATGGTCTATGTCATCATGAATCAATTCACTAAAATTGTTTAGATTTTCTAATGCTACATTAAAGAATCATTTAGAATGAATCAATTCATTAGAATGATTCAGATTTTCCAATGCTACACATTTAAAATAATTATTTAGAAAGAATTAGTAGAATAATTCAAATATTCCAATGGTCCAAAATAAAGAAATAATTATTTAGAATGAATCAGTTGACTAGAATTATTCTAATCTTCCAATACTACATAATAAATAATTATTTAGAATAAATCAATTCACTTGAATGACTCTACCCCACTTTTTAATGCTACATATAAAAGAAAAAACTTGTTCAGAATGATTCAGTTGATTAGAATGAATCATTTAGAATGAATCAATTAACTAAAGGAATCAGATTTTCCAACGCTACACATTAAAAAAAGTAATGGTTTAGAATGAATCAGTTTACTTGAATGATTCAGACTTTGCAATGCAGCATATTAAAGAACAAATTGTTTCGAATGAATCAATTCACCGGAAAAAAAATCAGATTTTCCAGTGTTACATATAAAAGAAAAAATCATTTAGAATTAATCAATTGACTAGAATGAATCAGATTTTCCAAAGCTACATATAAAATAAAGAATTATTTAGAATGAATCAGAAGGAATCAGATTTTCAAATGCGATATATAAAAGAAATATTTTTTTTAATTAATCAATTGATTAGAATGAATCAGATTTTCCAATGCTACATATAAAAGAAAGAATTGTTTAGAATTAAAGAAACACTCCACTTTTTTTGGAAATAGGCTCATTCTCCAACTCCCCCCGAGTTAATAAGTTGAGTTTTACCGTTTTGAAATCCATTCAGCCGTTCTCCTGTTCTGGCGATATCACTTTTAGCATAGCTTAGCATAGATCATTGAATCCTATTAGACCAATAGCATCACGTTCAAAAATGACCAACGAGTTTCCATATTTGTCCTATTTAAAACTTGACTCTTCTGTAGTTATATCGTGTACTAAGACCGGTGGAAATGCAAAGCTGCGAGTTTCTAGGCTGATAAGATTAGGAACTACACTCCCATTCTGGCGTAATAGTCAAGGAAGTTTGCTGCCGTAATAAGGCTGAAGCAGGAGCAGTAATACCACGCAGCACATGTGCAAATGCTAAACTAGCTGGGAACTCATTTCTGATAATACTCCGCCTGCTTCGGCCATATTACGGCAGCAAACTTCCTTGACTATTACGCCGGAATGGGAGTGTAGTTCCTAATCTTATCAGCCTAGAAACTCGCAGCTTTGCATTTCCACCGGTCTTAGTACACGATATAACTACAGAAGAGTCAAGTTTTAAATAGGACAAATATCGAAACTCGTTGGTCATTTTTGAACGCGATGCTATTGGTCTAATAGGATTCAATGATCTATGCTAAGCTATGCTAAAAGTGATATCGCCAGAACAGGAGAACGGCTGAATGGATTTCAAAATGGTAAAAATCAACTTATTAACTCGGGGGGAGTTGGAGAATGAGCCTATTTCCAAAAAAAGTGGAGTGTTCCTTTAATCGATTGACTATAATGAATCAGTTCACTAGAATGAATCAGATTTTCTAACACTACATATAAAATAATTATTTAGAATGAATCAGTTCACTAGAATGATTCAGATTTTCCAGTGCAACATATAAAGAATAGTTTAGAATGAATAAGTTCACTAGAATGAATCTGACGCTACATTTAAAATAAATAATTCTTTAGAATGAATTACTCATGAATGAACTCATGAATTACTCAAATTACTGGAATTACTCATATTTTACATTGCTACATATAAAAGAAAGAACCGTTTAGAATGAATTAATTCACTAGAATGAATCAGAATTTCCAATGCTACATAAAAAATAAAGAATTGTTTAAAATGAATCAATTCACTAGAATGAATCAGATTTTGCAATGTTACATATAAAAGAATCGTTTAGAATGAATCAGATTTTCCAATGCTACATATAAAAGAAAGAATTGTTTAGAATGAATCAGAATTTCCAACGCTACCCAAAAACTAACTAAATAAATTTTGACGATCTGAACTCTGTATAAAAATACATATCGCCCACTGATCTATAATAGAGAACTGGATTGCTCATGACGTCATAAAAGTGAAGCCACTGCGCCGCCATCTTAGTATTCCCTAGTATTCGCATACATTCTATTGAGTAAATAGGAAATTATAATATTTTATTGAGAAAACATCGCATAACAAGTCAACGTTTTTATATCTGAAGTCTCACTGTACATTTTCACAATGCAAACGTCCTAAGCATGTAAACGGTTATTTGTTTACAGTTGGGAATTCCCTATGCTTATTAAAAATGCACGTTCATAGCCTACATTACAGTCATGTAGGCTACATAAGATAAACAAACATCGGACGATCTTAGTACAGTTATTCACGGTTTATGTCGTTTTGTTGTTTATATTCGTACAGTAGACTAACTGCATGTTTCAACAATACTTAACAGTAACGTTATTCATTTCGAAGCAGGTAACGTTAATGATTTGTTCGTTAAATTAATAATTAATTCAACATACACAGCATTTTACTCAGATGGAAACGGTAATGTTAGTAAATCATTACAGAATTTGCTTATCTGAAGAGTCTGAAATAGATGTTGCTCAATCAGGCACATTAAAAATACACACCATGACTCGGAGAACACCGCTGACTACAAATGGTACGGACTTAAAGACATAAGCTTTATTTCAAAGATTTGAATTTCAATACAACGAGCAATATAGTAACAGAGACTTGTATTGTATTATTTACTGTATAACCAAATCAATTTCAGATACTAATACCAGATATATGGTACTGTGTATTATTTCCTGCATAATTAGGTACATAAAGAAATATATTTAGTGTTGGATCAGTTACGTTACCCGTCTCTGTAAGTGCGCAGCTGACACACCCACCTGAACGATTTCAATATATCGCTTATCCAGCCCGAAAAGACCATAAACATTCCATAAAACATCTTAAGTAAAAATTAATTTACATACACATATCCTAAAAACTGATCCTGTGTGAAAGATACGCTTCAAATTGGGTGATTTTAGGTCAGCAATTTACATGTGACTCAATGGCGCTCTCTGCAGGTAGGGAATAGTAAGATGGCGGATCGAACACTTCCGGCGGCTTCACTGCCTAACGGCAGTTTAGAACGCAATGAGCAATCCAGTCATTATATAGATCAGTGATATCGCCACATACTTACCATGGGAAAGATTTCTATTGCTTTCTATCATAGATTTATTAAGTGGTGTAATGCTGCTATGTGGCAAATGTGCCCCTTGTGGTTTGGCATATTGAGATTTATGTCCTTAGCTTCCTATACATGACCCTTTTTGTCGTTTCTGTTTCCTCTCAGTTTGAGACTTTGAGCGCAGTAATTTAGCCCTTGTGACTTCAGTTTACCTCACAGTCTGAATATGCTGAGCTTTTTCTGTCACAACACGGGTCATTATTCTCTCTCTGGACTCTCTTCCCATGGATGACATTCACTGTAAATGAAGACAAGCGGCATTAATTCAGCTTCTGTTGCAGCTGAAACTCTCAGCAGTGTGGTTGATGAGTGTTGCACCAAGGCCTACTCAAATAAAGTGCACTTTATATCTGAACAGTATAGCTACAATTCCCAGACATTTTCTGAGCCCATAAAGATAAGCATGACTTGGGTTAGTCGTATTTCGTCAGGGTCAGAGTAAGGAACAGTTTCTTCATCAATATTTCTGCTTTTTATTTCAGGCAGTGATGTATAAAAGTGAAGTGCGACAGTATTCAAGAATTTATCCGAACATAAATCTCTCTTTTGTCATCATGAGTGGGACCTCTGAATTCCTCTGATTCTTCACATTTGACTCCATTGGTCCTAAAGACTGCATTGTGTTTTTTACAATGGCTTCCTACAGTGCCCGTTCACTGTATGTGTGTGTGTGTGTGTGTGTGTGTGTGTGTAAGTCACGAGGGCTACTTCTTTGCTGATTAGAGCTGTTCATACAGTACCCCTCACATCCTGTTAGCAAATGCTTGCACACACGACAGGACCGAATACTTACCATCTGTTACTGAAAGTGTCTAGTCTCACTGACTCCTTTTTTTGAGCATAGACTTCAATCAGTGTTGCGGAATCTGTTTTGAAACTGTGTCTTGAGTTAGACTGGGTCATGTTTTTCAAGTTTGTTTTTTTTTACTTTAAAAAAAGCCACATTAATAGAATCATGGTTTTCTTTACACGTTTGCAATAAGATAATTTATTTTTAATATGAACCAATTTTATTATTTTTCTAAACAATGATAATAGTACAGCTTACATTTACACTAAATTTAAATTTGAAAAATAGAGAAAGAATCATTTAGAATTAATTGGAATGGAATCAATTCATTAGAATGAATCAGACGCTATAGATAAAAGAAAGAATTGATTAAAATGAATCAATTCACTGGAATGAATCAGATTTTCCAACGCTACATATAAAAGAAAGAAAAAATTAAAATGAATCAATTCCATGGAATGAATCAGATTTTCAATGTTACGTGTTAAAGAAAGAATTGTTTAGAATGAATCAATTCACTGGAATGAATCAGATTTTCCAACACTACATATAAAAGAAATAATTGTTTAAAATGAATCAATTCCATGGAATAAATCAGATTTTTCAATGCTGCATATTAAAGAAAGAATTGTTTAGAATGAATCAATTCACTGGAATGAATCAGATTTTCCAACACTACATATAAAAAAGAGAATTGTTTAAAATGAATCAATTCCATGAAATGAATCAGATTTTTCAATGCTACATATTAAAGAAAGAATTTTTTAGAATGAATCAATTCACTGGAATGAATCAGATTTTCCAACACTACATATAAAATAAATAATTGTTTAGAATTAATCGATTGACTATAATGAATCAGTTCACTAGAATGAATCAGATTTTCTAACACTACATATAAAATAATTATTTAGAATGAATCAGTTCACTAGAATGATTCAGATTTTCCAGTGCAACATATTATATAAAGAATAGTTTAGAATGAATAAGTTCACTAGAATGAATCTGACGCTACATTCAAAATAAATAATTCTTTAGAATGAATTACTCATGAATGAACTCATGAATTACTCAAATTACTGGAATTACTCATATTTTACAATGCTACATATTAAAGAAAGAATTTTTTAGAATGGATCAATTCACTGGAATTAATCAGATTTTCCAACACTACATATAAAAGAAGTAATTGTTTAAAATGAATCAATTCCATGGAATGAATCAGATTTTTCAATGCTGCATATTAAAGAAAGAATTGTTTAGAATGAATCAATTCACTGCAATGAATCTGATTTTCCAATGCTACATATTAAAGAAAGAATTATTTAGCATGAATCAATTCACCAGAATTAATCAGATTTTCCAATAAAAAAATAATAGTTTAATATGAATCAATTCACTAGAATGAATCAGATTTTCCAACACTACATATTAAAGAAAGAGTTATTTAGAATGAATGATTTCACTAGAATGAATCAGATTTTTATAACGCTACATATAAAAAAAATATTATTTAGCATGAATCAGTTCACTAAAATGATTCAGACTTTCTAACGCTACATATTAATGAAATAATTTTTTTACCATGAATCAAATTTTCCAACGTTACATGTAAAAAAAAAATGTTTAGAATAAAAAAATTACTAGAATGAATCAGATTTTCCAATGCTAAATATAAAAGAATATTTTAGAATGAATCTTTTCACCAGAATAAATCAGATTTTCCAATGCTAAATATAAAAGAATCATTTAGAATGAATCAATTCACTAGAATAAATCAGATTTTCCAACGCTAAATATAAAAGAATCTTTTAGAATGAATCTTTTCACCAGAATAAATCAGATTGTCCAATGCTAAATATAAAAGAATCTTTTAGAATGAATCTTTTCACCAGAATGAATCAGATTTTCCAATTCTAAATATAAAAGAATCTTTTAGAATGAATCAATTCACCAGAATAAATCAGATTTTCCAATGCTAAATATAAAAGAATCTTTTAGAATGAATCTTTTCACCAGAATGAATCAGATTTTCCAATTCTAAATATAAAAGAATCATTTAGAATGAATCTTTTCACCAGAATAAATCAGATTTTCCAATGCTAAATATAAAAGAATCTTTTAGAATGAATCTTTTCACCAGAATGAATCAGATTTTCCAATTCTAAATATAAAAGAATCATTTAGAATGAATCTTTTCACCAGAATAAATCAGATTTTCCAATGCTAAATATAAAAGAATCTTTTAGAATGAATCTTTTCACCAGAATGAATCAGATTTTCCAATGCTAAATATAAAAGAATCTTTTAGAATGAATCTTTTCACCAGAATGAATCAGATTTTCCAATTCTAAATATAAAAGAATCATTTAGAATGAATCAATTCACCAGAATGAATCAGATTTTCCAATGCTAAATATAAAAGAATCATTTAGAATGAATCAATTCACTAGAATAAATCAGATTTTACAACACATTAAAGAAAGCATTATTTAGAAAGAATCAATTCACTAAAATGAATCAGTTTTTCTAACGCTACATATGAAAGAAATAATTATTTAGAATGAATCAGTTCATAGAACGATTGAGATTTTTAACGCTACATATAAAAAAATTGTTTATACTGAATCATTTCACTGGAATGATTTGGAATTTTGCAAAAAGCTTCATGTTAGATTGAGGTTGTTAGGCAAATGTTTGACAGCCAGTCCTAAACTATTCTCAAGCTACTGAGAAATGTCAAGTTTGAGTTAGTTGCTCCCCAACGTGGCTTTTAATTAACTGATAAAGCCTGTTGCAGACTTCACACGTTTGCTTGTTTCGTTTTGATGAGTTTCCATAGAAAAATCAAACCTTAAACAAGTTCACAGTATTGTAATGAATAAAATATGATTTGAGTCACAGCCAGACAAATGCGAACGCAATTGCCAAATCAACACTTATTTGCTGAGCATCTTGTGCAAGTAAAGGACTTCTGGGGGCTTCTTGCAGTGTATTGTCATAATGAGTTTCAATCCCCTTGTGGTCAGGCTTCAAATTTTGTTTTGTATGCCTTAATTGCATTCAGAGAGCACTGAATTAAGCACCGCTGTGGAAAATAACCTCAATAGGCTCCAATGAAATTAACAAAATCAAGTTATGACTGTGGTGAAAGTCAAAACCTCTGATGGGCAGAAATGGAAATCCCCTTTTTGAGTGAACAGTCATGTACAAAGAACTTGTCGATCATTTTGACATTTAGTTTTAGTACCTCTGGGACTAAATGTTCGGTGGCTTCAGAATCTGTTTGTTTAATGTTTTGATGAAGAAATAGATGACTCGTGGTCCCAGCGTAGTATTTTGGATTAGGGTGTGTGCTGGAAAGGGTGACTAGACTCTCAGACACTCAAAGCGACTTGTAGGAAAGCCAAGAGGAACTTTAGGGGGGTCCTGGACGCTGGAATTGCACAATACTAACCCGCCACGGCTCATTTGTCTTCTCAGTTTAATCATATTAATGACATCCTGCACCAAATATGACAACCTGCAGCTTTTATTAGGGTCACGAGTGAGGTCTTGATTTCTTGATGCCCATATTAACAAAGAGTGTGACTTGCACATAAAACAAATCCTTTTCATCGTTGATGGAGTACTGATGTTGGCTGGGAATTCTGCTGTGCAAGACTTTGGCTCGTGATTAAGTGTCTTGTGGGTTAATTTAGATGCGAACCCTCCACGCATTAAAGCCCAACCTCCGCCCTGTTCCTCCAACAATATACTATACCTCTCCTGAGTTCCTCCACACACCCTGTTGTGTCAGTCAATCATCACCACACCCAGACCTCCCAAATGAAACAATGACCTCATGAAAACACATATCTGGGTTTCCTCTTTCCTGCTCAGACAGAATGAATGTGACCTCAGACCTGGAAGACCAGAAATCTGCATGCCATTTATGCATAAACACCCACTGATTTGCTTACAGGAATAAGTGTTATTAATGGATTGGAGCATGTAACTTTACGGTTACTAGGGTGTGCTGTGTGGTTTGTACTGTTTTTGTCCATAAACTGAAAGTCAATGAGGTTGAAAACAAAACTGGACCCCACAGATTTTCATTGGGGATGGAAGACATTTCTGAAAACATTCTCTTTTAAACTGTTAATGATGGGCAAACTATCAGTTTAATTCTTGGTATAGCCTATCGCAGGGTGCGATTTGCCGGAGGGGATGGGGGGGGGGATTTCCCCTCTCTGATCTATGCATCCCTACCTCTGCTGAATAATTTTTTACCCCCGGTGGGGATAAAAAAATCCTGTGAAGGCAATCCTACGTCCCAATCTAAATTAAATTATTCGCCATACGCGTTTTAAAGTCCTGTTCCTAATCACATGATTTGCGATACGTGTTTTAAAGTCCTGTTCTGAATCAAATGATTCAATGAATGAAAACATTTTATGACGTGACACTATCTGGTACTTGTCTAAAAAGACGGGTATGTGCGTTGTTAACAGATTACACTAACAGTTTGGTCAACCTTTGCCCCCAACCATAGGTGTATATGACTTTTTTTCTTTCAGACGAATACAATCTGAGTTATTTAAAAATGTACTGCCTCTTCTAAGCTTTAAAATGGCAGTGAATGGGTGTTGAGATTTTGAAGTCCAATAAAGTGCATCCATCCATCATGAAAAGTGCTCCACATGGCATAATCTAGCGTAATCTTTAACTTTTGCTCACATGTTCTTGAGAGAGTGCCGTTCCAATGGATGTCATAGGACATAGGAGTAGCGAAAGTGCAGAACTACAACACAAGGATTTGTAAAGAAAATTGTTGGAGGATTAAGATATAAGCCAAGAGGAGACTGGTTTTTATTTGTTGTAAACAAAACTTGGTTTTTGCAAGACTAGTATATTCTTAACTGTGCTTACGTTACGCCTACATCCTACGTCATTCCCTGGAATGCCGCTCTCTCGTGAATGTGTGTACAACAGTTAGCGGAAGTTAGTGATTACAGTTTATAAAGAGCATATGGGTTTTCGCAAATGATCTGTTTGTCAGATGAAGACGTTAAGACGTCAAGAATCAGTGGTTCAAATTAAATTTTCCCATGAAACCACAGAAATACAATTCAAACCTTTTGTTGAGTGCTCATTATTTTACAGAGAACTTCTTCTCTAATCTTGGTTTTTATCTTTGCTGGCTTCTAATCTTCTTTATTTAGATCCACAAGCGCACCTGAACCGCAACCTGTAAGTACAATTAATAAGTTAAGTGTACATTTTCAAATGAGTGCCCAAAATATGTTTTTTGTGTTAATATGTGTTGCACTATACCTAGTGCAGCTTTTAGGTTTCCAAATAAAGCACAATGTTACTGTCTCAATTTACAATTAATTCTAAAAAAAATTTGTTTTGTAACCCACTATTTTCTAAGAATGTATCAATTCATGTAGACTGTCGTCATTCTAAATATTTTGTGTAATAATAATGTAGACATATTTTGGTTTACAATATTATTGTTTTGTTAAGTGTTTACAGTTTTGCAGCTAAATGATTGGCTTGCATAAATGTTAAACAAAATGTTTTATGTCATTATTTTAAGAATGAATTAGAGCACGATATTATTGTTTTGGTGCATGCTTTGTCAATGGTAGCACAACAAAACCTGCCCAATTGCTAATGATGTTATTGGGGTCGCTTCAACCTGCAACATCAAAAACAACCGTGGACTTGGCAACACAGATGGTAGAACTCACTAACTTGCTCAAGTGCTCTCTGTGCCAATCACAACAGACTTGGCCAGCTGATCAATTAGAGCAAAGTAGGCTTATGGAAGGGAGAACTGATCAAATGAATCATTTTGAAATCATTGAGAAATAACTCTATGTACACTGCCCTCCAAAAGTTTGTAAACACCCCTGGCAAAGTGTGGTTTTGGACGAAATCAGCATAGTGTGAATCATCTTTGGGCAATCCTTCAGGAGGCTTGGAGTAATTTATCAAGTCAACGTTCAAGTCAGATTATGCAGAGCTGTAATAGCTGCAAATGGTGGATATTTTGATGAATCGATAATGTTTTTGAATTTAATAAACTGTTTATGTAATAAAATGTTTTTGTAGTTTGTGTTGTCCCTTATCAGTGCAAAATTATCACAAATTAAAAAGGGTTCATGCAAATATTGTAGAAAACAATATTTCTAGGGCATTTTCAAACTTTTGGAGGGCAGTGTATAAATGTATGTTCTGAGAAAATTACAAGTTTTTTACTTGAGATGCATTTAAACGTGTTGTAGGGGACTCCAGCACAATATTAGGACATTTTAAAATACAATATGCCATATCTGCTCTTTAAATATGGATATTTTTCTTACAAAAATGCATTGATTCACCTCAAAAGGCATCTATTAACCACATTGGAGCCACGTGGAGCACTTTTTATGATGGATGGATGCACTTTATTGGAGTTCAAAATCTCAACAGCCATTCACTTCCATTATAAAGCTTGGAAGAGCCAGGAATTTTATATATATATATATATATATATATATATATATAAAACTCTGATTGTATTGGAAAGAATAAAGTCATATACACCTAGGATGGCTTGAGGGTGAGTAAATCATCAGGGTAGTTTTCATTTTTGCGTGAACTATCCTTTTAAGTGGTACACTTTCATGAATGCGTTTCAAAGTACACTTTGTATTAATGTCAAATTAATAGTTCTGCTTTAAAGAACATGTAAAATCAATAAAAAATGAGTATAATAAGCATTCTAATAATAAGACTAAATCTAAATTTACTGTACACTCTGACCTAGAGTTATTTTCCCACTATGTAAAACATGTCTTCAATTATATATTGCAACATTTTATGAAACGTCAGACATCTGGAGACAGGGAGTTGTATGTCAAGTGAAAATGATTCATTGTATCCATTATATACCACATAGTGAAGTGCAGAATGTAAACCATTATGTCGTGCATTAGCAAATTATTACACAGTGAATGATTTTAGAGTAAGTTTATTTGAACTATTTTACACGAAATGTGAAATTTTACACGTAAATGCAACATACAAAACGCTGTAACTCATCCAGGAGTAATCATAAGTAACCACTTATGTTGAGTGACTATAACATTAAATATCTGGGGATGATAAATCTGAGGTTTATAATAGGAATATTGTAACACAACTTATTCTTGGAAATATTTACAATGAGAATGTAGTATTTTACAAAATGAATAGCTAGAAATAATGAAATTTACATAATGTTCAAAATCCCATCCCCTAAATTGATATTTTGTTGCTGTTAAATGATATTACTACACACTTTGCAAATCTTGAATGTAAGAACAAACATTACTGCATAAAAAGCTGTGCAAAACCATTCAGGTTACACTTTACATTTGTTTAAGATCCTTAACTGTACCTTTCTAAACTTGAGGCCTGATTATGAACTATATAAAAATAAGACATAAATCGCCTTAAAGTCCTCAGACTGTTTAGTTGAGGGTAAAAATATATTCATAAATCATGTGGATGCATTTTTATGGAAGCATATTTCTGCCACGCAATAAAAATCTAAAAGATAATTGCAACCTTTTATATCACAATTATGATTTTTTTTTTGCAGTACTGTCTTTTTGTCCCTCAGAATTCTGAGTTTACATCTTGCAATTTTGACTTTTTTGGGGGAATTTTTTTCTTTGAATTTCTTAGGATTCTATTTTCTGAATATTCCAACGATTCTGAATTAACATTTAGAATTTTTATTTATTTGGTTTATTTATTCATTCATTGTGTGATGTGAACTCAGATTTCTGAGGAAAAAAAAAAAGCAAGATAAAAGATCTAAATAACCTATTTATATTTTTGACACTGAGTTTAACACTTTATCTTAATCACCATACTACTAAAGAAAGCAATGTGCTCCCATAAATGGTGTACTTCCTTATGCACCAGGCCAAATTAAAGACGCCCACTGCATCAGATTCTCAAAACTTCACTGGCCCACAAAGTGAATATTGTAGGTCATCTGATGGCCATTGTCCCATGCATACAGCACCTTATCTTTGGGATTGTAGTCCACTTGGGTCACAAAGGCGTACTCATTAGTGAATGGCAAACGTGGAGTGGCCTCTGTGTTTGTGTGCGTATCGTACGCATACGAAATCTCGCCCTCTTTCTGGTTGTAGACGTCAATGGTGTACAGCACGCCGCACACGATGAAGCAGTTTCCGTACGAGTTGCGCTTCAGCCCAGTCCTCCATGTCGTCTCTTTCTTCATGGACAGGTCGCTTGGGTCCAGCTTGCTGATGACGATGACTTCATGTTGCGAATAGTCATAATCCAGCGCCGGGTAGATCACCCAGAGGCCGCTCTCGTCTACGGCGAAATCGATGTCGGAATGTCCTCGCCATTTCCAGGGTGTGGTGTCCTCATAGACTGCATCATGAAGCTGAGTCCAAGCTGCCACGAAGCGCATACGCAGGTCATATTTAATGATGTTTTTGGTGAAGGCTCTGTTGTAATAGAAAGCACCGTTGTAGACCACATGACCGGTTCCTATCCAGTTGTATGGAAGCTTGTAGAGGTTACTCCAGCGACCTATTATTGATGAAGATATTCAAAACAGCTTGATTATGATTCAGTTTGTTACTGTTGAATTTGTATAAGCAACACAGGCCATCATGGAGCAATATTCTCAACTCCATAGTAGGGGTGTGCAATATACAGTGCAATAATACATCAATTTACCCTCCATACACCATAATAATGACAAAGCAAAAACCAGATTTGCAAATTTTACAAATTTATTCAAAATAAAACACTGAGATAAGTACATTGCATAAGTATTCATACCCTTAACTCAGTACATAGTTGAAGCACCTTTACAGCCTCAAGTCTTTTTGGGTCTGATGTGACCATCTTTGCACATCTGCATTTGGCAATTATCTGCCATTCTTTGCCTCACCTTTTCACCTCTCAAGCTCTGTCAGCTTGGATGGGGGCTGGCAGACATTTTCTAGAGTCCTAGTTGTTCCAATCATCTTCCATTATGGATAATGGAGGCTACATGCTTCTGTGAACCTTCAATGCAGCAGATTTTTTTTTTAACTCTTCCCTAGATCATTGCCTTAACGCAAGTCTGTCACTGAGCTCTACAGGCAGTTATCTTGACCTCAGGACTTGGTTTTTGCTC
The DNA here is from genome assembly GCF_049309525.1 of Garra rufa. Classification (NCBI taxonomy): domain Eukaryota; kingdom Metazoa; phylum Chordata; class Actinopteri; order Cypriniformes; family Cyprinidae; genus Garra; species Garra rufa. Next base: position 11,602,694 of record NC_133375.1, read on the forward strand.
TGATATGCATTTTCAGCTGTTAGACCTTTTCTGAGAGGTGTGTGCCTTTCTAAATCATACTCATTCAAATGAATTTGCCACAGTTTAACTCCACTCCAAGTGTAGTAACATCTAGAAGCAATATGAATGCTCCTGAGCTAAATTTCGAGTGTCCCAGAAAAGTGTATGAATACTTATGCAACGAGATCTTTTCAGTTTTTTATTTCTAATAAATTTGCAAAGTTGTTACAAACCTGTTTTGTGCTTTGTCATTATGGTGTATGAGATGTAGATTGATGTGGAAAAAAAGTAATTTAAAGCAGTTTAACATAATGCTGCAACAAAACAAAATGTGAAAAAAATGAAGGGGTATGAATACTTTTGCAAGGCACTGTACATAATCTACGATACTATTTGAATTGAATTTATCGAATACATCGAAAAAAGCAAACAAAAACAAGCCCAGAGAGTGCACGCATACACTAGGTTAAAGTTGACGCTTTCACTGTGTGATTTAGAATTTTAAAATACATTTCGAATTTCCCCAAAATTCAACATGAGGGGCAAATATGGCCTCGTATGACTTTTATATGTTGTTTATAGTTATATCATCTCATATAGTTAATATCACACAGAGTAGTTTTTTTTTCTCCAAATATCAGCACGATTGCAAATGTGATATTGGTTTTATAAGACCGTCTAATAAACATTTTAGACACAACAGTTTTTGTTTTTACTGTATTTCATCAACAAAAAATAGCTTCAAACAAAGCCACAACAGAACTGTTTTGCATTTTGCATTTCTGAGCAACACACAATGGTGTTTCGTTACTGAATCAATCAGCTGTTTGAACAAATCGGTTGAATGAATGACTCAATCATGCAGTGATTTGCCACCACCTACTGGCGATTTTAGGTTATATTTAAAGTATATTTTCACTTTTTTTCCCCCAAATCATTTCAAATATCAGTATTCAATGTTTTTTAAACATCAAAACATACAAAAAAACATAACTATGCATTTATAACTGCAGGTTAACTGCATTCATGACCTGCATTAAATAGTCTGCGTGAATACATCTAAACGCCACTTCAGAGGCAGTTTCTATGCCAATTCTGCATTGCAAACACAATTTTTGCTGATACTCTAATTTCATTTGATTGGTAAGAGCCCTATAGTGTCTCACTATTTAAGACAAAAGATGATGCATACATTTAAGTATGGCCTTATAAAGGTAAATATGCCCATAAAAGGTAAAAATCTATTTAAACTTAGTGGAAAAGGTAATTTCTGTTACTCCTGCAAACTAATCACCGCACAGACTATGATGAATATCAAAAGCTGTCCACGGCAGTCCTAAACCTGCCAAATTACCAGCACAATAACATGCTCAGCAAAATATTATCGAACACCTGGTTTACAAAAAAAATGAGAAATAAAATTAGCTCTGAATGCCATTTTTGCATTGCAGTTCTTCATCATGGAGGTTAATTTGCAGGTCAATTTCGAATGCTGGGTTTTGAAAAATCCAAATCTGCGATCCAGGCTGATTATAGTGCTCTTCTCCATTTTATTATCATTTGATTAATTACTGTTGCCACTATCAATAAAAATCATGATCAATAAATGAAAATAATAAAACGAGATATTTAAAAATAAATACAATTATAATAAATAAAAAATAAAATAAAATGTACATTTTAGCTTGAAAAGTGGATATTTTAGGCATAATCTGTAGTCTATGGAATATGTTAGCCTGTTTTTGCCACTGAATAAAAAATAAAAAAGAGTAATTGTAATCTAGCAATTCTGCCTTTTCTCTAAATTGCATGATACAAACTCGCAGAATTGTAAGATATAAACTCTCAAATCAGTCTTTTTTTCTCAGAATTGCGCGATATAAACTTGCAATTATTTTCAGTTTATATGTCACAATTCTGGCTTAACTCACAATTGTGTTATGAAGTCAGAATTGTGAGACATGAACTCACAATTCTGACCTTTTTCTTGCAAATGCAAGTTTGTATTTTGCAATTCTGACTTTTTTCTTGCAATTGCAAGTTTATATCACAATTTAAACTTGAGACTTGAAAAAAATACTTTTTTCTCAGATTTGAGTTTATAAGTCAGAATTCTGAGAACATCAGTCTTTTTTTACTCTCAAAACTGTACTTTAAAAAGGTCAGAAACGTGAAATACAAACTTGCATTTGCGAGAAAAAAAGTCAAGAGTTTTTATCTCACAATTCTCAGTTTTTATCATGTAATTCTGAGGGAAAAAGTCAGAATTCTGAGAACATATTAGTTTTTTTTTACTCTCAAAAATGGACTTTAAAAAAGTGAAAAATGTGAGATACAAATTTACATTTGCGAGAAAAAAAAGTCAAGAGTTGCGAGTTTTTATCTCACAATTCTGCCTTTATTTCTCGCAATTGTGAGTTTATATACTGTAATGCAATTCTGAGTTTATATCACGTAATTCTGAGGAAAAAAGTCGAAATTCTTAGAACACATCAGTCTTTTTTACTCTCAAAACTGGACTTTATAACTCGCAACTGCAAGTTTATATCACAATTCTAAGAAAAAAGTCAGAATTGTGAGATACAAAGTCGCAATAACATTTTTTTTTATTCAGTGGCGAAAACTGACTTCCCTAGTAGTCTAATAAAAAAAAAAAAAGATAATTCAACATCTCAAATCATGGTACAGTGCTTTTTCAATGCCTTTAGAGCCTTAAACTGGATTGTGCAAGGTTAGTAAACAAGAACCATGCAGAAATGTCTTTGTTTTACTGTTTTTACCTTGTTTGAAATTCTCCAGGTTGCGGAACTCCACCAGATTATTGCCGTAGTAGTAGTTTGTAACATAGATCTTGTTGTCTTTGGCCACTGGGTCTTTCATCCAGGCTCCTTCATTCCGTCCATAACTGTGATGCTTCTCTGGCATCTCCACTGACGCCAGCGTGCCCTCACAGTCTAGAGATTTACCTATTCAGAGAAATAAATATAAATTTCCATACATCTCAACACATGTACAGTACATGCATTAAATATGCAAATAAGGTGTCCAAAAGTCATTGTACCTGCTTTTTGCAAGTGCGTCTTTCCTCCACTGCCTATTGGTTTCTCTGGTGCTGGTGTGGACAGGGTTGTATTCATGATGGGCACTTGACTGGTGGTTGCTAGTGTGGTGCTTGTTGTTGTCACAGCAGCAAGCGTAGTGGTTGTTTTTGGCGGTTCGGTCGGCGTTATTTCAGACTCTTCCAAAACGATCTCGGAGCCCTTTTTGTCCTCGGTTAGGTGCCCAGTGTGGGTTTTGGCTTGGTTTTCTGAAAAGAGCATATAAGGAGAAATCCAGGGAGGGTTTGAAAGGCAGATTACAACTGTTGGCCTGCAGTTTTACCCTGAGCATTTGAGATTCCTCACATCAAAAGAATTATTAATGAGATGTTGCACTCGAAGAAACTTCCTGCATTGTAACCCAGTCTCTGCCTGCGACGCTTGGATTCGACATTCCTACACTGAGCCCATTTCATCTCATGCCATGTACAACAGATCTCCGTAAGACAATGTCAGCGGAGAGACCCTAATCTGAGCCTCCTCTTCCTGCACTGTGGGAGCGTCTGGAACATTAAACATGTGGACATGAGCACAGGACACAAGTACATCAGATATTCATACACACTCCATCACTGCTATCTGTCATTCAAGGACACAGGGCCAGTACTGTAATAGTTTTGGACAGCTCAGCAAATTATGATTGTTTTCTCTTCCCTGCATGTTACCGTTTTATATTTGGTTCTGGAAAGCAATAAGAATGATTTCATCCCAGAGGAAAATTCTTGCTGATACTGCTGATGAAATAAAGAAATACAGAACAGCATTTCACTAAAATAACTCAAGTTTCTTGCTGCCTCTCAAGAGATGCATTTATAACTGGAGAGGAACTTAAAGATTCACTACACTGTAGATTTCATGTCCAGATTCATGAGAAGGGAACCCCCTTTTCCTAACCGTGGGCTATTCTGGTGTTCACAGTTAAGGATTTTAATGAGAAATAAAATTTAAGAGGAATTGGATTATGGAGGAATTTTATAGAGGATATGTTGGAGATCCAGTCTCGCTCACAAGAGGCTCATGAAATATAAACAATAAAACGCTTCTCTGGACTTTCTCTTGTACCTCCTGTAAGGTTTTATAGTCATGAGGTGAAATGGAGCGTCTGAAAGCCTGGGGTCATAACTACAAACTACAGGTGCACACAACCTGTCCTCAAAAACTTTACACAAATATCAATGGTACAAATAAATAAATATTTAAAAAAAAAAAATTCCAAAAATTGCTGCCACACTGTTTTGGGTGGTTGTCTGGGTTTTACTAGGTGGTAAAAAGGTGTTTGGGGTGGTTAATAAGACAATGCAAGGAGGTTTCTAGAATGTTCTAGGGCCAGTTGCATAAATTTAGCTTCTATGTTAAAGGGATAGTTCACCCAAGAATAAAAATTCTGCCAATAATTACTCATTCTCATGTGGTTTCAAACCCATAAGACCTTTGTTCATCTTCAGCACACAAATTAGAAAAAATTTTGATGAAAGCTCAGAAAGGTAGTAAGGACATCGTTAAAATAGTCCATGTGACATCAGTTCTAATTAATCAACCGTAATTTTATGAAAACAAAATGTATTCTCGTAGCTTCGTAATAGGATGGATGATTAATCGAAAAGTAATCCAAACTGACATTCAGAATCTGTAATTTTCCGATGTCGGTTATTTTGTTTTTTGTTATTTTGTTTGTCTTTTGCACGTTAGAAAAAGCAGGTCATATGGGTTTTTGAAAAATATATTTTTTGAAGTTTGTAACGTAGCTATCATTCAATGTAAACAGTCTGAAAAGTTGTTAATCAAAAACGTGCATTATACATAAAGATATTGTCTCTCAAAAGAAAGAGTCAACTCAATCGCCTTAGCGAGTCGTCATATTTCGAATCTTCTGCCTGTTACAGATCTACGTCACTGGGTAGAACATTAGCATAATCCCTACCTGCCCACAAACACTTCTGCTAGTTAGTGTGTTTACATCATGTTGAGAAGACTCTGTGTTCTGTGCTGTGAAAGAAAGTTTGTTTTGTTTTCATTGGAGAAAGATGATGATGTGAAGAATCAGTAGTTAAAATTAAATTTTTCCACGATACCTCAGCAATACAATTCGAACCTTTTGTTTTGTGCTCATCATTTTACAGAGGACTGCTTCTCTAATCTTGGCTTTTGTCTTCTTTGGCTTCTAATAGTCTTTATTTGGACGAACAAGTGTCTCCGAACCACAACCTGTAAGTACGATTTATACGTTAAGTGCTCAAAATATCAAGTTTTTTGTGCTAGTATGTGATGTATACCTAGTTCAGCTTTAGTTTTCCAGGTAAACCACAATATTACTGTCTTACTGAAATAGTTCTGATAATTTGCTGTGAAATTTCTTAAGAATGTGTCGATTAATGTAGACTGTCGTTGTTCTAATTACTTCGTTTCATAATAAAGAATGTAACTTAGACATATTTTGGTTTACAAACTGTGTTGTTTCATCAGTTAGTCACGTTAGTCAACGTATTCCCCATTATTGTTTTGTTATGTGTTTACGGTTTAGCAGCTAAACTTTAGCTGTGGGCACGATTCGTTTGCATAAGGGTTAAACAAAATGTTTTCATGTCATTATTTTAAGAACCGATTGGAGCACTATATTTTTGTTTTATGCAAAGGTATATCAGGGTTGCCAGATTTTTACAACAAAACCTGCCCAATTGCTACTCAAAACTAGCCCAATCGCAAAAAAACGCATTCCAGGGTGTAAAATACACACTTTTTGTCTGTGTTCCCCTGGTATATTGCTAAATATGACGTTATTTGGGTCGCTTCAACCCGCAGACATCAAAAACAACCATGGACTTGGCAAAACAGTGGACCAATCAGAAGACCACAGAGGCGGGGCAAGCGTTGCAAGCTTTTGTTTAGAGTAGCAGGTTGGCATGGCAACTTTTGTATTTGACGTACAGTTAATCGAGATTTTGATTTTAGGTCATATAGTCCAGCCTTACTTCATAAAATTACGGCTGAACCACTGATGTCGCATGGACTATTTTAATGATGTTCTTACTACCTTACTGGGCCTTGAATGTGTCAGTTACATTGCTGTCTAAGCAGGGTCAGAAAGCTCTCAGATTTCATCAAAAATATCTTAATTTGTGTTTTGAAGATGAACGAATGACATTAGGGAGAGTAATTAATGACAGAATTTTCATTTTTGGGTGAACTATCCCTATAAGACGAGTCTGTCTATTTAGCAGTTAGTTGAGTGTGCCTTGTTGCTCGTAAATGTGTGACAAATGAAAACAATTTGTGACCCTGGACAACAAAACTAGTTATTAGGGTCAATTTGAAGTTGATGTTTGGTTTGTTGGGACAGGACAATATTTGGCGAAGATACAACTATTTGAAAATCTGGAATCTGAGGGTGAAAAAAAATATAAATATTGAGAAAATCACCTTTAAAGTTGTCCAAATAAAGTTCTTAGCAATGCATATACAAAAAAATTAAGTTTAATATATTTACTGGAGAAAATTGACAAAATATCTTCATGTAACACAATCTTTACTTAATATTCTATTAATTTTCAGCATTAAAAAGAAAAATCAATAATTTTGACCCATACAGTGTATGGGCTATTGCTACAAATATACCTGTGCTACGACTGGTTTTGTAGTCCAGGGTCACATATGTATTCTAAAATTGGCTCAAAATATCAAACACGTTTGATATCCTCTGACTGTATGGAATCAAAGTCTGAAGCTAAAAAAACGAAGTCTGTGACCATCATACACTACGCGATTTTCCATTAAATCTATCAACTCTGATCTGCAGATTGGTTCTGATTTTCAGCAACTAGCGTCAACTTCTTCATGCAGACTGTAAATCAGAACACAAATATGGGCAAAATTCACTTTAATGTGTTCTGAGTATTTGCCTTAATCTCTATGATGTTCAAGAATATAGAAGTGTTTCACCCATTTTATCACCCACAGTTAAACCAATTGCTTTTGGCTCTACACTGAGGTGGTTTTCAGAAAACATTAATTGAACACAGATGTGATGTGCACGGTTTCCATACCTCTCTCTCCTCTCCCCGCTGAATGTGACTCAGAGTCGTCTGTCTTGGACGCTTTGTAGTATGTGATCCCCCTGATGACTCCCGCCTGGTGCACTAAGGTCTTGGTTTTGCTGGTGGGGTCTGGCTTCGTAGGTTTCGATGCTTTGGCAGGAGCCTCTTTCTTGGGCTTGATAGGTTTCTCTTTAGGCTGTTTGGCTGGAGGTTTGACAGCTGGGGGTTTCTTGTTGGGTGGTTTTATGACCTCCTTGGACTTTTTATTTTCTGTGCCCTGGAATCATACAGTTTTGAATTACAAGGCTGATCTTGTGCATTTGTGTGTGTGTCGTTGTGTTGGAGAAAGTGTGTGTTACCTGCGCTTTACTGTCAGAGGCGGCGTCTTTCTGCAACAGCTGGAGTCCCAGGCTGGAGATCTCTTTCTTGATGCTCACCATGATGTCAGAGTAGTTCTCATAGCGTTTCAGCTGATTGGACAGATTTACTACGCTGTCCCTCACAAAGTCATTCTCCCTGGTAAGGTTTGTCTTTATGGTCTATGAAGAGATAATGTCATACTTTTGTCAGTTCCTTTAAGCATAATTGATGTTTCGCATTCAAGTCTGATCAGTTTAATAGTTACCTCTTCTAGTGTGTTCATCTGAGCCACAACTTTGTTCATGTAGGCATGGACCTTCATCAGATCCATACTGTACAATGTTCCTTCCAGCAGATCCACCATGGAATGAAGCTAGACACAAACACAGAATAATGAAGAATGTTTGATATGAAAACTAATATTAACTGATGCCTATTGGACAATGCACCTGAATTTAGCTTTGGATAAAAGGATTAGACTTCTTGCCATCAGTAGGCAAAATGAACACTATATAATCTTTGATACTCTTTTTTAGCTATCATATATATAACCCTGGACCACAAAATCAGTCATACGGGGCAATTTTCGAAATTGAGATATATATATATATATATATAATCTGAAAGCTAAACACATAAGCTTTCCATTGATGTTTGTAAGGATACGACAATACTTGGCCGAGATACAACTATTTGATAATCTGGAATCTGAGGGTGCAAAAATAAAATATTGAGAAAATCACCTTTAAAGTTGTCCAAATGAAGTTTTTATATTACTAATCAAAACTAAAGTTTTTATGTATTTATGGTGGGAAACTTACAAAACATCTTTATGGAACATGAACTTTACTTAAAAGAAAAGAAAAGAAAAATCTATAATTTTGACCCATACAATGTATTTTTGACCATTGCCACAAAGTAGCTTTGTGCTACTTAAGACTAGTTTTGTTGTCCAGGGTCACATATGTGTGTTTTGGGTTATGCTCTGTGACAGCATCTGCTGCATGCTACTGATTAGCAAAGAAAATAAGTTTGACTTTTTCAGTTCGGAAAACTAAACAAAGAACTGTGTCTGTGTTTTTTGTTGGTTTTTACCAGTTAGGGGCAAAATGGTTTTCTGTTATAATCAACTGCATCTGTGGCGTGCTTTCTGTTGAGAGAAAGCTTATCATGTGCAAATTAAGGGGCTGAACATCTTAAAGGGAACACCAGGTATTAAGACTTCCATGGCTTAACATAACATAAACAATGTCTCTTACTGAAATATGTAGTAGAAAACCCATGAAAAATGCATGTTATTTAAAAATAACCACATTGTTTTATTCATATTGTACTGTTTACTATGGAGGCAGCATTATTTTAATGACGCGAAGTGGTTGCACTTAGTGAGCTACTGGCGCTAACTATTGCTATTTTTACCACAACACAAGTCAGAAAATAAGTGATGTTTTATTAACAAATTTTGGGAGGAGCTCGCACAGATAAGTAACACGGCCAATTCACCATCAGCAATCACACTCCCTATCCAAGCACTGCAAGAGAATCCCTTTAAATAGCCAAGCAGTCTTACCTTCATTATCTCTGGTTTTCAGCATCCCTCCACCTCCCCGTCTCCTCTCCTTCAGCCAGGGGGGGGGGGGGGCGCTATTGGGTTCGGGCCAAATGCCAAGCTCGGACCCCTCTCCCGGACAGCACGCCAAACACGCTTAACTTTTACGCTGTTTATTGTATGTAAGCGCGAACTCGTGAAAATAGTGATACGATCATCACAGCTACTAAAAGAGCTTACAGGTGGCGATGGATATAAGCGTAGGCTTAAACCAAATGCCATACCATTGATTTTCCCCCACAAGGAGTCTAAACGCCCCTGGATATTGAGTGAAATCCACGCTGAGAAACTCCTTTAGTGGCTGCGGTGTCATGATGAGCGTCGGCATGTTTTACATCCTGCCAGGATGGCATCTAGCATTTCTTGTCTCTGCCATTTGTAAGCTCTTTCAGTTGCTGTGGTCTACTAAAAGCCTCAAAGGCATCAGGGCTAAAGTGGAGAGAACAAAGACGCAGGTCTTTAGGAAGTTTTATTCGCCCACAGGCATCTTCCCATTCTTTTCTCCTCTTCTTATCACTAGGAAAGCAGTGAGGACTTACTTCGCTTCTCTTGTTGCCCTTCGACTGAAAATTACAATCAAAAGCTGCACAATGTGGCATCATATCAGTATTTTATTTTCTGAGTTGTGTTGCGGTAAAAATAGCAACAGGTAGCGCCAATAGCTCGCCGAGTGCAATCATTTTTTGTCGTTGAAATAATGGCACCCCCCATATTCCAAAATATGTATAAAACAATGTGGATTTTTTTAAATAATGCAAGCCCTTTATGGGTTTTCTACTACATTTTTCAGTAAGAAACATCATTTAAATTATATTAAGCCATGCAAGTCTTAATACCTGGGGTTCCCTTTCAAAAAAAAATCAAAGTAAAGTTCAAACATCTAAAAAATGTCAAATTAAGACATGAACATCTTTAAAAAGCCTAATTCATGCTTGAGTTTGTGTACACTAACATGTCAAAGTGAGCGTTCAAAATCCAGTCTAAAATCTAGTTATATATTTTACAGATTTGTTGATGTGAACTCATTTTAGTGCTTTCAGGACCTCAATTAATATTCTATTGGCGTCACTTAATTGGATCATTCTTTTCTCTTAAAGTCCAAAGTTCCTGACCTGAGGAACATGGCAGTGTTTACCTTGAGTAGTTCAGGAGCTTGTTTCCTGAGTTTTTCCGTTCTCCATTCATTCTCACATGGGTTGAGTGAGGAGGGAGGAGCCGTGCAGGAACATTTACAATCAGAGCCTGAGCTCACCGTCTCCACGGTGTAAAAATCATCCACTCGTAAGCTTCCGTCACGGAGCCTGCTGCAAGCCTCAATGCTCAACGGCCTCATCACACACTTACAGCGGCAGTCTGAACCCTCAGATACCATCTTGACTGGCTCCGGCTCACCAAAAATCTGAGACAGAGAATGTGTGAAAGACAAAAGAATATATAAGAAAATATATAAAATATGTTTTCGGTGAGTAAAACAGTTAAAATGGTATTATTGTGCATAGGGGTGTCGCGATATACCCGCATTGACGATAATCATGACATTTAAAGTCCCCCTTGAAATCTGCCATATTGGCGGCAAATAACGTAAACAATGCCACTGAACCGAACGAAACTTGCATATTCTGCTGACTATTGCTGCTGAAAATGGTCAATTATTGTCATGTTTTGGGCTGTACTAATCGGTCGGAATGAGAAAAACATTTGGAGTACTATAGACTGCCAAAAGTTATAACAAATCAACGAGAAGAGTGTAAAAAACTGAGAAAAGAACGCATTTGTGGTTGGCCAAACTAAACTAGGATTTCCAGGGCAAGAATCTTGACAACATTTGTGTTTGTTCTTATCATTTCCAGTCAGGTAGGTGAAATATTAGGCTAATATCTTAATTAATACCGCTTGTACGTATCTTTACCACCTATTAACTTTAGTTTGTCAAAAGATTGCACCCTTTCCTGCTTGCTAAGTCCTTCTCTATTTGATTTAGCAGCTTCCACACGTTTTTCCATGGTTTAGACAGCGTAAATAAGTAGAACAATGTATTCAGTAGTACATTAACTGTGCAATCCATGCTGTTGTTTACATCCGAGTATCTCCAATATGGCTGTGCATCCGGGTAACTGACCAAATTGTGACGTAAGTGCAAACCCTCAGTTGTGTAGTGAAAAATCTGATATTGTGAAATCTTATTACAATTTAAAATAACAGTTTTTCTATTGTAATATAATTTCTTTCTTTTTTTTCAGAAATTTCACATTAACATTAAAAAATCAAGAAAGATTTTTTATGATTATCAATGTCAAAAACAGTTGTTCTTCTTTATTAATTTCAGGATTCTTTTATGAATAGAAATGCCAAAAGAAAAGCATTTATTTGCATATACTTTTTAATCAAAGTATGAATTTCTTTAAAAAAAAAATGCTGTCCTTACTACCTTTCTGGGCCTTGAACATGTCAGTTGTGTTGCTGTCCATGCAGAGTCAGAAAGCTTTTAGATTTTGTAAAAATTTTCTTAATTTGTGTTCTGAAGATAAACAAAAGTCTTAGGGGTTTGGAACGACATAAGGGTGAGTAATTTATAACAAAATTTTAATTTTTACAAGAACTATCCCTTTAACACTATAGCAAACTATGCTTTTGGGAAGCACAACCCTTAACATAAAGATCAAACTAAATCCTTCAAGTGCCAGGGGAATGACATGAGGTGCAATTGGGAACAAAACTAGAGTTTAACCCATTCACATCCCTCTTAAATCATCAGTTTAAAGCCTTTCAGCGCTTTAGCCAAGAAAAAAGCTGCTAATTTACCTTGAAGAGCGTAACAGACTTTGCCTGTCGGCCTGAGCCCTGATGCTCTGGAAGCGATCAAACGTTACACTGTGGCCCATGAGGATACCACTGCAGTGAAACTTTACCAGGCCCTATAACATTTGTCCACAATTTGACCTCCCAACCATACCATCACACACCACACACATACTTTTACTTGAAGGATCTGTGTCACTTTACATGCATTTCAAATCTTATCTCCACTTCCAAGTTACACAAAACACATCTAGTATCTGCATTTTATGAATCAAGACCACTACCTTTAGAGAAGACACAGAAAAAGACTCTTCTCTGTCTCTCTCACGCACGCATCTGTTGTCAGTTAGCGCTAGCTTTCACCATGGCACTGGCTTTGAAGACAGCCCGGGGCTTCAGATTCCCATAAATTCAGCCCAGCGATGGGTCCTGAGTGGATTTGCACCTTCTCCCATAAACAACTTGTTTTTTAAAACCACATCCTGCAGCACCTCACAGTTTGACAGAACATCTCTCATTTCTCAATAACAGCCTTGCATGACATCCAGTGGGTTACATGCGAATATCATTTACAGAGTATGCACTTGAGCCATAAAGCAATAATTGGACTGATATGAGGCTTCATAAAAGCCAGGTGTTGTCGAATACAGAGGTTGTCCATATATGGTGCCGTGCTCTCGGCGATGCCGGCCACATGTACTTCAAAAAGCTGCTTTCGTAATACCTACCTGACGCTGACAGCACTAATAAATCCAGCTTCATGCACAGTAGCAGTAAAAGCGAAAAGACTATGTGGAGCAATGGGGGCAGAAACCACAGAATGGACAAATGCGCAATGACGGCATACAATTGAGGAAGAAGCAGTAAATGATGCACAGATGTGCTGCTTTTTTTTTTTCTCGGACTGCCAAAACAACTTGCTGCTGTTCAGTATGAACTGAAGACAGGAAAAAGCTATGAAATGTTATGTACTTGGCTCATGAATATGAATTAGGTGGAATAACACTCTACTGTATCTATTGACAGAAGCTCTGCTTTGTCTTAAAGGAGAACTCCGGTGTGATTTTGACCTAAAGTGTATTGAATCATGATACCAAGTGTGAACGTACCTTGCATATCTCATCTCGGTTTGTGTCCTGCAGTCCGAAATCTGGGGTCAGTTAGCCGATGCTCACAACAGGTTGTCAATGAGAGTCAACAGGGCATCGGAATAGCCATGTAAATAAATCACTGTTTTACGCCATTTACGAGGCACAAAGTAGCTCCACACTTCATTGGTAGACTTCCAAGGACCCTGACATTTAAAACGAGACATTGAGAACTCAGAAAAAGCACCGGTAGTTTATTTACAAGTAGAAATTGGTTTGGAATGACATGAGGGTGAGTAAACAATGACAGAATTATCATTTTTGGATTAACTGTCCCTTTAAAAACACTAAAATCTCAAGGATTGCTTCAGTGCATCAATTTTACTGTGCTTTCTCTTTGACATTAAAGGGATAGTTCATCAAAAAGTGAAAATCCTGTAATTAATTCCTCAAATTTTGGGTGAACTATCTACTAACTAACCACACAAAGACCGTATGAACCCTCATACAAATTAAAACACTATGTTGCCTACTGTATTTGATTGACATTGGGCTCCGCCTCTATCTAACAGTGGCCCGTTTGCTCTCTGACTGTTTGCCCGAAGAGCTCAGGCCCTGTCATCTGTCTGTACTGAGATTTAGAGGTCTCTATAAATGCCCAGCCACGCCGCATGTGGAACTGCTTACAGGCAGTGAAATATTTCAGCATTTCAGAAATTCTTCATTATAAGATCCGCTTCATCTTTAAGACATCCTTTTGTCTGATCTCGCAACTGCCACGTTGTCGGGTACAGCAGGCCTAAAGGCTTCCCAGGGTAAAAAGGACCTTTCGGGTTTTTTCCACTCTCAAAACAGCAAATAAAGACACCACAGTGCTTTCCTAAACACCTGTTTGATGTTATGTGCTGCAACACTGTCCTGAACTATGAGGTCAA